>NC_092336.1:243282500-243585000 GCF_046630445.1 Rutidosis leptorrhynchoides
AATTATACCAATCAAAACACATTTAAACGTCAATCCATTCATATGCATTTCATTAAATAATAAATAACACGAAAAAAAAATATTTTGAATCAAAGTTGAATAAAAAAGACTTTAAAAGTCAAATGAGGACTATTGGAATGAGACAGATGGAGTATTATTTTGGCGGAAAAATGCAAAAATAAATAAATGATAACATTGTAACACCCCATATTTTCAGGTGAGTAACGACGTTTCAGATGTCGCCAGGAAAAGTGCCACTAAAGCTGGGATGCATTCAAAAGTACCACTAAAATTGAGTTAAAGACTTGCGCGAATTTTGTCACTTAAGGAATTGGAACACCCTAGTTTCTGTTAGAGGAACGACGTTCTAGATGAAGGAATGACGTTCCAAAATCAGGAACGACGTTGTGATCAAGAGAATGGGTACCAGATGAACAAAACGAGCTAAAGGCCATTTCAGGAACGACATTGTCACAAAAAGGAACGACGTTCTTAATAAGGAACGACGTTCCATTTACAGGAACGACATTCCTGTGTCTGAGCTGTGTTTTATACCCGTTTTAAAAAGGGTTTTAAGTGGGGGCAAGTTGGTCTTTTCACATAAGAACGACCTTATAGCAGATGGATCAGTTCTAGTTCCATTCTAATTTCATTTTCAACCCACTCAAACACTCTCAAACATTCTAGAGTGAGAAACCCATTTTCTTGAGAGAGAAAGCTTGATTTGAAGAAGGAGGAGGTTAAATCTCACTAAAGTGCAAGTGTAAACCTTGTTCATCATGTTTCTAGCTATCTTGTGATACTAGTGGTCCTAACTCCGATTTTCATTCAATTTGAGGTTAGGGTCTGGGATTGCATGTTCTTGATAAGACCCATCTAGCTCACAAATAGGTGTTTGAAGCTAGTTGTGGGTGTTGTTAACCTTGTTGGTGTGTAGACTTGCAAATTAGGCATAATCACAAGTATTAGTGATTTTGTTGGTGAATGGAACCTAAATGGGTGTCTTTGGAGGTTGATTTTGGGTGTAAACCCAATTTGGATCAAAATGGGTCATTTAGTTAAATTGGGTCTTAAAGTGCTCCTAGCACTTGACCATAAGTTGTATTTGGATGAGTTGGAGACCAAATCACTAGCTTTTAGTAATTTTGGGTATTTGGGTCTTGTTTGACCTAGTTGGAGATTGGGGTGCAATTTGGGTCAAAGTTGCACTTGTGGGTTTTTGGATCAAGCTACTAGTGTTATAGCTTGATGTTGTGTTTATGATAGGTGACTTACTCTTGGATCAAGCTTAAAGTCCTAGAGAGGTCGTGACTCGTCGAATTGCTCAAGGTGAGTGGAGTATTTATATGTGTGTATATAAATTGTTTGCTTGCGGGTTTAGTGGCGAGATCCGATTTTGAAGGATTTACTTTCGTTGGCCACTTGGTGCATTGTGGTGAGTGATGTCTCTAAAAAATGACTCGCTCTTCGTTGGCCACATTGCGTTTGGGGAAAGTGGTGAGTGCGATTACTTTGAAGTCCACTCTTCGTTCGCCACTTGTGAGGATGTGGGAAGTGTTACCAATTGAGACCACACTTTTCGTTAACCACATTTGGGTGTACATGGTGGTTCCATCGGGGAGGTGCCTTTGTTGGCCGTGTACACGGGTTGTTGATGCTATTCATTTGATGATTAGCACATTAGAGAATGGTTAACTATTTTTGCATACGTATGTTTTATATTGGTAGTGTAGCGTGTTATATTCTTGTTTATGGGATTAACATGCTAGCTTGTACTTGGTTGTGAATATTTACGTTAGTGAGGCTATCTTGTATGCGGTTATGTGTAAGTTGCGCAAGTAAGTGGTTTATGTATGTATGCATATAAGTATTGCACTCACTAAGCATTGTAACTTACTCCTTCGTTGTTTACCTTTATATAGATTGTGGCACATCGAAGGATAAGGGTAAGGAATTGGCCTAGCTTGCTTGTGGCGGATTTATGGAAGGCGCTTTTGATATTGGTCCCGAAGGTCATGCTCATTATGGGGTTGTTTTGATTAAACAATTGGTTAAACTTATGGGACTTGAGTTCCCGATGATGTAACTTATAACTTGTGGTGTCTTGAGACTTGTGTTAACATTTGAACAAGTAATGTACTCAATATTATGTTGTTGTGGTTAATACCATTGGTAAAAAAAAAAAAAATTTGTGTCATATTTGTGCAAGTAATTGTTAATTTGGTTTGGGGATCGTTTCAAACATTCAGTGCACTGAATGTTTTGCTTCTGACTTTTTTTTAAGGGTTTAGAAATTAGGGGGTTAAAAATTAGGGTTTAGCTATTAGGGTTTAGAAATTAGGGTTTTAGATTTAGAAATTTGGGTTTAGGGTTTAGAAATTAGGGTTTAGATTGAATTTTTAACACGAACGGTTTTAGGATTTTGGGTTTAGGGAATAAACTCAAAACACTAAACCCTAAACTCTAAATCGGGCTAAATTTCGAAAAAAACACTTCACACAAGATAAAAACAAAACGATGCAAATAAACTCTAATTAAAATATTACTCATGATGAATGTTATCATTTATTTCTTCGAGCGATTTCCCGACAAAATAATAACATTTGTCACAAAGTGTCTTTTTTAAATGTTCATATTTCATGTGATCTTGAAGTTTGAAAAAAATTCTAAAAAAAATAAAAATTACTTCCCCACACTTCCCCAAAAAAGGTGATTCCCTCTTGATGATGACCATATATATATATATATATATATATATATATATATATATATATATATCGACAAAAACATGTTTGCTTTCAAAGTCGGTCAGGATATGTATATATTTTTAGACGATAAATCAAAGATTCAAATCACTTTCTTGATGCATACGTATATATCTAGACAAATTTGCTTTGCAAATATGAACTTTTGTTATAATATAATAGAGATAGAGAGATAGAGAAATTATAATTATATTTATTTGAGAAACGCACAATTAAAAAACCCTAGTGCTCCGAGTCTATAGGGGATCTTTTTTTCCTGCGATCAACGGCGCTTGAAACTCTGATCTTCCGGTACATCGAATGCTCTTATGATATTCTTTCATGATTATCCTCCTCCTGGTGTGTGGAGATGGGCAAGACATCGGGAGGAACCAATAAAAAGAAAAACAAGCAGACTTGGGCAAGACATCGGGAGGAACCAATAAAAAGAAAAACAAGCAGACTTCTACTAAGGTTTTAAGAAGCCGCACTGTTGGTGGAGATGAAAAGATTGATTCAAGTGAATATGAAGATTCTATATCTAAACCCAATCCGTCTAATCTTGCGGTGGATGCAATGATGGCCTGCACAAAGTAACGAGTTTGATCAGGGTAAGGAAACCCTATTGGATGTTCCTACGGTTAAAGTTCAACTGGAAAAGAGAGAAGCTGCAACTCAGTCTGGTGATATGGGTGATGTTGCAGATACATATGTTCAGGAAAACGATGAGAAGGTTAACGAGGATAGGTGTAGCGTGCATACGGGATCTGAATCATCGTCGGATGAGGAGGATCAGACAACATTAAAACCTAAGTCTCCTATTCGGGTGAATGATAGTCACATGTCGTCCCCAAATCGTAAGTTGCATGATCAGTCGGTGCCTGAGTACGTTTTTCCTACTCTTAATCAGAGCTTCAAGGAAAGTGAGAAGAAAGATGATGGGCAACAAGAGACACATGTGACCTATTTGAATATGGCTGTAAAGTCCAACGACACTCGTTGAAAGGACCCGTTCATATACATTATAAATGATTCACAATAGTTGATTACATCGCGAGGTATTTGACCTCTATAAGATACATTTTACAAACATTGCATTCATTTTTAAAAGACAAACTTTCTTTACAACGAAAGTTGACGGAATGCACACCATTTCATAATACATCCAACTATAATTGGCTTAATAATAATCTGGATGAACTCAATGACTCGAATGCAACGTCTTTTAAAATATGCCATGAATGACTCCAAGTAATATCCTTAAAATGAGCTAATGCACAGCGGAAGATTTCTTTAATACCTGAGAATAAACATGCTTTAAAGTGTCAACCAAAAGGTTGGTGAGTTCATAGGTTTATCATAACAATCATTTTAATATATTAATAGACCACAAGATTTCCGTTTATAAATATATGTACACTCGCAAGTGTATAAAAGTATTCTATAAGTTGTAGGCACCCGGTAACAAGCCTTAACGTTCATGTTTTACCCTCTGAAGTACACCAGATCAGGTGTGTTTAAAATAACCTCGAAGTACTAAAGCATCCCATAGTCAGGATGGGGTTTGTCAGGCCTAATAGATCTATCTTTAGGATTCGCGCCTACCGTACATATACAAGTAGTTTAATGTTACCAAGCTAAGGGTATATTTCTGGTTTAAACCCACGTAGAATTAGTTTTAGTACTTGTGCCTATTTCGTAAAACATTTATAAAACAGCGCATGTATTCTCAGCCCAAAAATATATATTACAAAAGCAATTAAAAAGGGAGCAAATGAAACTCGCAATACTGTATTCCGTAGTAAAAATACATATAACGTCATTTAACAAGTACAAGGTTGGCCTCGGATTCACGAACGTATTAATATTGAGATTCAATATTGCAGGAAAGTACGTAGACGCAACGGAGATGATAAACACTAGATTGACCTCACGAACATACCCATGAACCATACCCATCACCTCCATAGCTATAACCCAAAATTTCCTTAGCTTCGACTCATTCAAAAAAAACTATTTTGAAATCACTCGGACAGCACTCCGTCGTAATATTTTATATATACTAATAATATCTTGAAATAATACAAATCAAATATATATATATATATATATATATATATATATCGATTGAGAGAGTTTAGAGAAATATATTTTCAAGTTTCTATGAAATAATGAAACCTATTGAATTCTATTTATATTAGATTTTTGAATTATTAAAGTGAATTATTAAAGTATGAATTATTAAAGTGAATTATTAAAGTTAAAGTAAAGTAAAAGTAAAGTAAAGGTAAAGTTAAAGTATAGTAAAAGTATAAAAACTATGTATATATAATACACGTATAAATATATATAATATTAATTTAAATCGTTATATATTTTTAAATGAAATAAAATATAAATATCGTTATATTTATTATACTGGTTAAGTAATGAGTTGTCAAAAGTGATTCTAGATATTTATAAAAGTTATATACGTTTTAATAATAAAGTTCTTTTTAAACTGAAAACGTCTTTGTACGTTTGAAAATAGATTAATAGAATATTATGGAAACCAATTCTCCACTAACTTTTGTCTAACTTTCGTAAATGACACTTTTTGTTTTTATTTATAAATAGCGTTACAAATTATTCTGAATATCGTTAAGAGGAATAGATTTTCTCAAATCATAGTGGACCTCTCAACAGAGACTTGTAATCATAATTCAATGTTTCTGATAATTCAATCATTTAATATATATATTTTTTTAATTTCGTCGAAAATCATATTGAAACAAATACGTTCATGTAAAGTATTATACGTTTAATACTTTATTAATATTCTCAAGTTATAATATATATATACATATACATATCTATTTATATATAACGGTTCGTGAATTGTCGGAATTTGGTCGAGGTTATAATGAATGTATGAACACAGTTTAAAATTCTTGAGATTTAACTTAACAAACTTTGCTTATCGTGTCAGAATAATATAAAGATCAAAGTTCAAATTTGGTCGGAAATTTTTGGGTCGTCACAGTACCTACCCGTTAAAGAAATTTCGTCCCCGAAATTTGATAGAGGTCGTCATGACTAACAATGAGAATGTTATTATAACGATTATAGAGTTTTATCATGTTCAAGAAGAATGGATAAAATAATTCGATTACTCGAAGCGTGTGAGTGAAGTTATCGTAAATGAATGAAATAAGATAATAGTGATTCGTCGTATCTTTTGACGTCATCACGATTGATCTATGAAAAGAAAATCTTTGTAATCTATATTGGATTTGATTATTCGGCGATTAAGGAAATTATGATCCTCTTCAAATTAATGCGATAATCCATTTTGATTTCTCTGTCGGATATTTCACTATAAATCCACCTCATTTGTTTTCTTACAACTCACACCTTCTCAACTCATATTTTAAAGTATTTGTCAATATGTTTCATCTAGTGCTGATTCTTGATATACTCCTCACTTTCATATATGTCGCTCTTCTTTTTCATCTGCCTCCGGAAGAATCTATTTACTTCTACTATACTCTTGGTTTTATAGTGTTTTTAGTTCTCCCGTGTCTTTATATTGCTATATGCATTGATATATACGGTTTGTGATTTCTGGGTTGTTGTTGGGTTTTATATCTTCCCTTATATTTCAAAGTCCTTGCTTCTTCTATAATCATTGTCATCCACAGTTAATGCTCTCTTCTATTTGCTATGATTTATACTCCCATTTCTAGTTCGAAGCTTTGTCCTTTCGTTTCTTCTTCTTGCGATTAAGCACCACTTGTAATGGTCCAGAATTCGCAGATATAAATTTCAGAATGAACATTGTTAATGTTCTAAGAAGGAAATTGTAATGGCACGATCTTGACTTGTCAAATTACCAGAATACCTCGGAAAAGGCCGAATCATCAATAAATATTTTCTTGATATTTAGAGATCAAAGAGAATACAAGAGTAGTGTAACATAGCACATGATGACGTTATGATCTGTGAATCATCATGTTCCATTTAGAAACTCAGCATGAATTACTGTAATATAATCACGTTGATCAAGTGTCATTATATTATACTAACTCATGCTTTAGCTCCCAACACTTCTTCAAGAATATTCCTATTTTAAACTCGAATGTTTCAGAATTTAGAAACTAAAATAGTTTCTTTTATGATATAATACAGATAGCGCGAAGAGGTAAATGATTTCAGATAAGAATAATTATAAAAATATCTTCAGAAGTATGGATGATATTTATAATGAAAGATACGATGATATCTTGGAATGTCTAATATCAGAGGATGATGAAGGATATTGTCCGCAGGGGATTAGAGTCAGGAGTAAGGTATTCGTTAATGACTTCAGCAAGTACTGAATCATTTGGATTCTTTGAAGGCAGGTTCAGCCTTTGTGATTTGTCCACAGCCTCCTTCATACTTTGCTCAATCCGTTTTCCAGTTCCAAAGCTTCTCTTTTTCTGAGCTTTGCCAATATACTATCCTTTATCATCCAACTTTTTACTGTTAAGGTCGTTTACAGTTTTTGCTGCTTCATCAGCATTTTTCAAAATTTCGAGAACTGGTTCGCAGTTTAGGGTGTTTTTCAGAAATTTCTCATTCAAAGAATGTAAGTCTTGGAGGTAGACGTTGTGTGTATATGTAATTGTTGATGTAGACATGCTGCGAGGTTTCAAAATACTGATTGCTGATTCTCAATAATTGGTATGGCAATTCTTGTTATAAGGTACGAATGAGTATATGATAGGGTTTCGATAATTATAATGATTTTTTTTTTTTGGAAAGTCAAAGATCAGTGAAGTTGTTGGTAAGTTTATTGCTAATGTGGTTAATATAAACGATTCCCCGGTAACGTTGGCGAAAGGGCAACGTATCTATCGAGGTTATAATAAGACTGTTTTGATTGAGAAGTCGAAGTTGACTTGCTGGAGCTGTGACAAAACTGTCTATTTTGAAACGGAATTGAAAAGTTATTTTAGCTAGTAAATGCCAAAGGGTCTAACACGGATACGTGTCGAACTATGACTTGGGTTTTGAGAGTTTTTCAGGTGTATAACTGTGGGTAACATGTGGTTGGATCATCATCTCGATTGTTCCTTAGTTGAAGTGTCTTCAGGAATTTCGAAAGGTTTAAGCACATATTGTAATTGTTAATACATATGACGTTCTAACACAGTTTTGAAGTCAAAGTATAGATTTGAAAGATATAGGAATCTAAGAGTGATGATACTGGTTATATTTCGAATTGAATTATGCGATTTCAAAATCAGAATATGTAATTGAATTTGAATGAATATGATTGTTTTGATTTATATGAAATAGTGGACATTGTTGTGAAAGTAGGGAGTATAGTTGATGATTACTGAATCAGTTTCAAAAAATGTAATATATTAATTGTGAATTTATATATCTCTCGGGTATTACTACCCGTTAAATTTTTTTTTTCACAATTAATATTTTGTACAAAAGAAGTTTATTACAGTCTTTATGAAAATATATGTGTATATTTTCTTTAGATGTAATATAGATTTAATGAGTTAATATTAAATTAAACTCATTTGTTTTATGGTTGGAACTAGAATTGAGTAATCCCTAAAACTTTATAAATTGCATAAGTATTTCTTCAATAATATTGAAATTATGAATCATTACTTTGTTATTTGTTGGTTTTCATGAAATTCTTGTGAACTTCGCAAGGTACGAATGATGTTATTTGAAAAATTTCGAGTACATCGATGATGAAAGTGTAAAATCAAACATATATTCGAATAATACACTTGATTTATTATGAATTGGATTTTTATTGAATTGAGACAGAGATTGTAATTAACGATGGTTAAGTTGCGGACGAAGGACGTACATCATTGCATATTTGTAATATGAATTAACTGAGTAGTTAAGATTCACACATAATAGCTTAGTACGGGAAGATTTATTATGGTTTAAAAATTTATACATATAAAATATACATATAAATCTTTCGATTGGAAATGAGTTAATACTTCATAACTCGTTGATACCATATATTTGTTGTTGATTCGTAATGATGTCCACAATGATTCTTGAACTGACAGAGTTTGTGATGTTACAGGTGCTGTTGATTCTGACGATACTGATGGCACTGACTGTGTTGATGATGCTACGGTCCTATTGATGCTGTTGGTAAAACAATTCTAGCTTGTAAATCGTACACCATTTTCGATCAAAGTTTCTACTCTACCATCTCCGTTCACTCATCCGATTTACGGTCAGAATTAAATAATCTCTAAGATTTTGGAGATTACATAACTGCCGCAGAGATATCTCTTCAATGAAGTTTATGAATTAATACTTCATCATTTGTTGTTGTTGATATTCCTGGATATTTACAGGGCGTATGACGTTGATGTTTGAGATTAAGATTGTGATGTTGCGGTGTGGGATGTGGATGTTGTTGTTGGTGGTGGTGATGGTACTGTTGGTGTTGCTGATGGTGGTACTATTTATGCTGCTGGTGCTGCTGCTAGTGTTTGTAACCTTTGCACCATATTCTCCAAAGCCACTACCCGAGCGCGAAGCTCGTTGACTTCTTCTATTACACCGGGGTGATTGTCAGTTCGGACGAGCGGATAAATAAAATCTAGAATTTGGTGTAGTATGTAATCGTGACGAGATACTCTAGAAATAAGAGAGAAAATGGTGTTTCAGATAGGTTCGTCGGTAAGTGCTTCAGGTTCTTCGCCAAGAGGGCAATGTGGTGGATGGAAGGGATCACCTTCTTCTTGTCTCCAATGATTAAGGAGGCTACGAACCCATCCCCAATTCATCCAGAATAGATGATGACTAATTGGTTGATCCATTCCGGTCACACTGCTTTCGGAACTTGAGTGGAATTCCATTTCAGAATTCGAGGGACTTGAACTAATGATGAATTCCATTTCGTACGATTGAATAAAGAATTTTTCGATATGAAATGATTTTCCGGCTATCGGGTGGTATTCTAATTATATAGAGCAAAAGGTTTCGTAGATTACGGAGGAATTTACGGAATATGTCAGGCAAAGTTTACAGTAACAGATACGCTAAGATATGAATTAGCAGATACGCTAAGATATGAATTTTGTCTATACACTATTCATGCAATCAATGCAATAAGATGTGTCTAGACTAAGAATGATAAGCAGGTAATTTCCGACAAAAATGATGAGCAAAACTTTTGAGATGCAGACACGGTCGAAGTCCAGACTCACTAATGCATCCTAACGACTATCAATTAGACACACTAATGCAGACCTAGTTCGCTAAGACCACCGCTCTAATACCAACTGAAAGGACCCGTTCATATACATTATAAACGATTCACAATAGTTAATTACATCGCGAGGTATTTGACCTCTATATGATACATTTTACAAACATTGCATTCGTTTTTAAAAGACAAACTTTCTTTACAACGAAAGTTGACGGAATGCACACCATTTCATAATACATCCAACTATAATTGGCTTAATAATAATCTTGATGAACTCAATGACTCGAATGCAACGTCTTTCAAAATATGCCATGAATGACTCCAAGTAATATCCTTAAAATGAGCTAATGCACAGCGGAATATTTCTTTAATACCTGAGAATAAACATGCTTTAAAGTGTCAACCAAAAGGTTAGTGAGTTCATAGGTTTATCATAACAATCATTTTAATATATTAATAGACCACAAGATTTCCGTTTATAAATATATGTACACTCGCAAGTGTATAAAAGTATTCTATAAGTTGTAGGCACCCGGTAACAAGCCTTAACGTTCATGGTTTACCCTCTGAAGTACACCAGATCAGGTGTGTTTAAAATAACCTCGAAGTACTAAAGCATCCCATAGTCAGGATGGGGTTTGTCAGGCCCAATAGATCTATCTTTAGGATTCGCGCCTACCGTACATAGACAAGTAGTTTAATGTTACCAAGCTAAGGGTATATTTCTGGTTTAAACCCACGTAGAATTAGTTTTAGTACTTGTGCCTATTTCGTAAAACATTTATAAAACATCGCATGTATTCTCAGCCCAAAAATATATATTGCAAAAGCAATTAAAAAGGGAGCAAATGAAACTCACAATACTGTATTCCGTAGTAAAAATACATATAACGTCATTTAACAAGTGCAAGGTTGGCCTCGGATTCACGAACGTATCAATATTGAGATTCAATATTGCAGGAAAGTACGTAGACGCAACGGAGATGATAAACACTAGATTGACCTCACGAGCATACCCATGAACCATACCCATCACCTCCATAGCTATAACACATAATTTCCTTAGCTTCGACTCATTAAAAAAAACTATACTAATAATATCTTGAAATAATACAAAGCAAATATATATATATATATATATATATATATATATATATATATATATATATATATATATATATAAATATATATATAAATATATATATATATATATATATATATATATATAAATCGATTGAGAGAGTTTAGAGAAATATATTTTCAAGTTTCTATGAAATAATGAAACCTATTGAATTCTATTTATAATAGATTTTTGAATTATTAAAGTAAATTATTAAAGTATGAATTATTAAAGTGAATTATTAAAGTATGAATTATTAAAATGAATTATTAAAGTATGAATCATTAAAGTGAATTATTAAAGTATGAATTATTAAAGTGAATTATTAAAGTTAAAGTAAAGTAAAAGTAAAGTAAAGGTAAAGTTAAAGTATAGTAAAAGTATAAAAACTATGTATGTATAATACGCGTATAAATATATATAATATTAATTTAAATCGTTATATATATTTAATGAAATAGAATATAAATATCGTTATATTTATTATACTGGTTAAGTAATGATTTGTCAAAAGTGATTCTAGATATTTATAAAAGTTATATACGTTTTAATAATAAAGTTCTTTTTAAACTGAAAACGTCTTTGTACGTTTGAAAATAGATTAATAGAATATTATGGAAACCAATTCTCCACTAACTTTTGTCTAACTTTCGTAAATGACACTTTTTGTTTTTATTTATAAATAGCGTTACAAATTATTCTGAATATCGTTAAGAGGAATAGATTTTCTCAAATCATAGTGGACCTCTCAACTAGAGACTTGTAATCATAATTCAATGTTTCTGATAATTCAATCATTTAATATATATTTTTTTAATTTCGTCGAAAATCATATTGAAACAAATACGTTCGTGTAAAGTATTATACGTTTAATACTTTATTAATATTCTCAAGTTATAATATATATATATATACATATACATATCTATTTATATATAACGGTTCGTGAATTGTCGGAATTTGGTCAAGGTTATAATGAATGTATGAACACAGTTTAAAATTCTTGAGATTTAACTTAACAAACTTTGCTTATCGTGTCAGAATAATATAAAGATCAAAGTTTAAATTTGGTCAGAAATTTCCGGGTCGTCACACTCGTAAGGCTAACTTTCGAAAACTTGTTTGTGATGATATCTTGGATAATGATGTGGATGTGGTTATTTCATTATCTTCAGTAGAGGAGGCGAAGCATCGGTATAGTAATACTCTATACGGTTACTTTCTTGGCAAACGTATAGCTTTTCCTGTTGTCCAAAGTTATGTGTTAAATGCATGGCGGAAGTATGGTATTGAGAAGGTGCTGATGAATGATAAAGGATTCTTTTTCTTTAAATTCTCGTACATAAGGGGATGTTGGATGTCCTTGAAATGGCCCTTGGATTATTCGTAGTGTGCCCAATATGCTGAATCAATGGTCTCTGAATGTTTCTCTATCCAAGGAGGAGCTTTCAAAAATTCCTGTGTGGGTTAAGCTACACGATGTCCCATTAACTGGGTTTACAGAAGATGGTTTGAGTGTTATCGCAACCAAGCTTGGGACTTCAATGATGTTGGACTCTTATACGAGCACAATGTGAATGGAATCATGGGGTCGACCAAATTATGCGAGAGCAATGATAGAAGTCTCAGCTAAGATAGAGTTAAAAGATAGTTTACGTGTAGCTACTCCTCGGTTAGAGGGGAGTGGGAGGACTATGGATGTGGTAAGAGTGAAGTATGAATGGAAACCTCCGAGATGTGCTTGTTGTGAAGTGTTTGTTCACACAAATGATCAATGTCCAAAAAATATTCAAGAAAAAGTGATGGAACGAAAACTTGTGGACGATTTCCAAGAAGTTCGGAAGAAGCAAGGAAAATGTCATGTGACCAATAATAATTTGGGAATGGGCAGCATCCTAAAGCAGGATTTGACGTGGGGAAACAAAAGAACAAAGTGGTGTATAGGCCGAAGAATCTAATTGAGCAAAAGGAGAAGACTGCAGGAACAAATAAAAAGGATCATACTGGTCATATTGGAACTAGTAAGGGGGTTCAAGTGAAGGTTCATAATGCTTTCGATGCTCTTAATAATGATTCATTTAATCTAGTCGATGAACCGAGTGATGTAGAACTTGAGGATAATGAAACTACCATGTTTATGGCAGCGAAAAGTACTAATAAGGCTTCGACTCCATTTGGTATGAAGTCGGGCTGGTTATAGGTGTGTCATGGAATGTCATTTGGTTTTGCTAGGCTTGATAGATGTGTAGGGTCTAGCTTGGCCGTTTGTTCTTCATTGTATTTTTATTATTTTTTATAAATAATATTCACCAGGTAAAAAAAGAAATTATATTTATTTCAATTAAATTAAAAGAATGAATATGTGTGGCCTAAGTCACTCCTATCATCCATTTTATATCACATATAACAACACAACTAAATATTCAACATCTCAAAGATTGAACTGAACACGGGCGGACTCAGTGCTTTTTATTTTTTCGCATTAGATTTCATATCGATAAAAAAAAAACAAAGATCCTGTATGAATATAAAATGACTAATGTATATGTTGTAATTATTAAATGAAGGGTTTTTCTAATGACAATTCTAAAAATTGTCATTAAAAATTAAATTAGTGTAAAGATAATGGTACATTAGGTGATTGAGGAAAGTTATTTTTCAGGAAGTTGTTGACTATTTTTAATGTACAAGCTGAGTTTTAGATATTTAAATTATTTTAATGGCAACAAGGTTGTTATTAAAAAAATAATCTTAAATGAATAATTATGTTTATTAAATGTGCTGAATAAATAGTTTGAATGATAAAAATAACAATTTTACTGTTAAACTAAATAATTAAACAAAGCCATAATTAAACAAAATGGATTATTCTAGATTAATTTTAAAATACCCACTTCATCCCATATTAATAGTTCTCAAACTAAAAATATAGTTTAAGAAATTTTATTATTGCACCGTACTTTTCTTTTATCTTACAATTTTACCTCACTTTTTATCTATTTTTTTAATCTTATATTTAATATGTAAATGTAAAAGTTAAATGCATAACCATTGAGGCATTTCCTGAATGTTATAAGTTCTGAGTTGGATTTGTGTCCTAGTTGGAGCAAGTTCAAATCTAGGGGGATGTTTTCTCAAGGATCTGTTTGTGACAACCCGGAAATTTTCGACCAAATTTAAACTTAATCTTTATATGTTTCCGACACGATAAACAAAGTCTGTAATATTGAAGTCTTAAAAATTTTTGAACAGTTTTCATGTATTCAATTACCTTCGACCAGATTCGACGATTCACGAACAATTAATTGTAAGTAGATATGTGTGTATATATAAATATAAATATAAGGATATATATAATAAATTGAATTAATAAAAATATACTTTAATCAATTCAAATTAGAAAATGCAAAATAATATATAGAATAATTAAGTTATTATAAAAATGGATATATAAATTCCATATTTGAATAAAAAGTATTCAATATATATGTATATATATTACATAAATAATAATATATAATAATAAAATTTAATATAATAAGTATAGATATAAAATATATTTATTATAATAATATTATTGTTATTTTTCATATTAAAATCTATATTAGTATGAAAATATATAGATATGAATAAATTTGTTGTTGTTGTTATATGAATGAATTATTGTATTATTACTAATATTATTGTGATAAATATCATTAACTGTATCATAAGTAACATTACTATTATCATTTTATAATTTCTCTTAGTATCATTTTACTAAAATTATTATTAATATTATTACTATTATTATAAGAATTAGTATTCTTTGTAAAAAAAATTAATTAAAAAAAACATTCTTAAAACTTATTAATAGATTTTTATTATCAAGTAATATTATAAAATTTAATATAGTATATACATATGTATTTAAACAGATATAAAATAAATATACAAATAAAAATGGGTATATATATAATACAGTTTAATATATATCAAATCATATATATATATATATATATATATATATATATATATATATATATATATATATATACAATTATAATACAGACATATATATACAAGATACATATAAATATATATATACGTATCTATATATATATATATATATATATATATATATATATATATATATATATATATATATATATATATATTTAAATATGGATAAAAACATATATTCGAACGTATTCTGTTGAAAATCTTTCAAGCTGTAGCTAATTTTATTCTGTCTCTAATCCAAGTACCAATCACAATTTTTAATCACACTAACATCTAAGAATCGGTTATCAATCTCCTTCACACTTTATTCATTTAATTATTTTTCTGTACCTGCGTATTATGCTGACGAACCAATCAAAGCGACAAAAAAAAATATTACTTGAAGGTTGCAGCTGTATTAGACTCACTTGTACTTTATATAATTCGATACTTACTGAAAAGCGAGAGGTAAAAATAGAAAATTTAGGTTACAGCTTTCTTTTTCCTCTGTTCGTGGTACCTTCAAGCCAAAATTAAAATTCGAACGAATCTTCAAAATCTAAAAACGCAGAAAGGTTAGAAATAATCTATTTAAACATTCTGCAAAGTTTGAGGTCCCAGTTCATATTATTCATCAAGAATTTTGAGGTCAAAGTTTGAATTTTAAATAGTCAACAATTCTGTTCATAGAGAAATTTGTTATTTTTTTGATGTTTCTTGATCAATTGATGATCCAAGAAGTTTCTAAAAGTCATTTGAAACATAATTCGTTTTATAATCATTGGCTACAACGCTCTAGAAATCGATATCAATTATTGAGTTTTTTTCTAAAACACGAACTGCTGCAGCAGATTATTTTAAATTCTTTTATTTTTTTAATTAATATAAACATTTGATTTGTATTAATTAGTATTACTTTGAAGTGTCAAAAATTTATAGTGTGATGATTTAAATCTGTGTCGATCGATTTAATTTTTTTAAGAAGAAGATGAACTAGGACACTTAGAAGAGCAGGTTATATAGTTGCTGTTAAGGGTTAAATCTGAAATGTACAAACAGACGGATGGTTAGGCATAGGTTGGGTGAATGGGAGTTCGTGGGTTCGAGTTTGGTTCGCGGCATAATTTTTTTTTAAAAGCCTTGGTAGGTAGTTTTTCTATATCAAAGATATTATTATTATTATTATTATTATTATTATTTATCATTTATTGTTATCATTATTATTATTATCATTATTATTATTAATTATTGTTATTATTATGATAATTGTTATCATTTCCAAAGTATTAGAAGTAATAAATATTACTTTCATTTATCTAAGTAATAATATTATCATTAAGTAATATTACTAATATTATAGTTATTATTATTATTATTATTATTATTATTATTATTATTATTATTATTATTATTATTATTACTAGTATTAGTATTATCATTATTACTATTGTTAGTATTATATTTATTGTATTATTATGATTATTAGCATTAATATGATTATGAACGTGTTAACTACATACATGTTACGAAATTGATAATAAAGGTGATGTGATAAAAATTATGAAAAATTGTTATAATTATAGGAATACAGGTACAATTATGAAAACGATTACAAATTTAAGTTATAGAAACTATAGTCATAAGTCTACAAATTAAAAATGAAGCTTATGATAAATCTAATTATTATTATTATCACTGTTATTATTATCATTATATTATTAAAGTAAATTATCTTTTTATTTAAAACTACCATTTATACTAAATTAAACATTATTACTACTATTATTATTACTATTATTACTATCAATATTATTGTCATACATACCATTATTAGTATTATGATAAATAGATATTTTTTTAAAATACATTACAATAATAATAATATTACATATCACTATATTCTTATTAAAATGATAATAACTAAGCTATATATATAAAATATAACAATTAATATATAAACATATGTTGTCACCATATATAAATCCTAATATAAAATTTTATTATTAACATGATATAAAGAATGATAAATATTAGATATATAAAATATATGAATTAAATATATTAAAATTATTTAAATAACCTATAAGATAACTAGTATATTATTAATAATAATATATAAATTTGTTCAATTACGATATATCTTTTAATATATATACAAATGATATAGGTTCGTGAATCCGAGGCCAACCCTGCATTGTTCAGTTGTTCAATGTCGTCATATGTATTTTTACTACAAAATACAGTATCGTGAGTTTCATTAATCCCTTTTTAAATGCTTTTGCAATATATATTTTTGGGACTGAGAATACATGCGCTTTTATAAATGTTTTACGAAATAGACACAAGTAATCGAAAATACATTATATGGTTGAATAATCGAAGCCGAACATGCCCCTTTTTGCTTGGTAGCCTAAGAATTAGTAAACCAGTCTACTAATTGACGCAAATCCTAAAGATAGATCTATTGGGCCCAACAAACCCCATCCGTTGTTGCGGATGCTTTAGTACTTCGATGTTGTTTTATCATGTCCGATGGATGTCCCAGAATGATAGGGGATATTCTTATATGTATCTTGTTAATGTCGGTTACCAGTTGTTCAATCCATATAAATGATTTTTGTCTCTATGCATGGGACGTATATTTATGAGAAATGAAAATGAAAATCTTGTGGTCTATTAAAATGATAGAAATGATTATTTATGTTAAACTAATGAACTCACCAGCCTTTTGGTTGACACTTTAAAGCATGTTTATTCTCAGGTATGAAAGAAATCTCCCGCTGTGCATTTTCTCATTTTGGATATATTACTTGGAGTCATTCATGACATATTTCAAAAGACGTTGCATTCGAGTCGTTTAGTTCATCAAGATTATTACCAAGTTGTTTATAGTTTGATATATTATGAAATGGGATACATGCCTGACAACTTTCGATGTAAATGAAAGTTTGTCTTTTAAAAACGAATGCAATGTTTGTAAAATATATCATATAGAGGTCAAGTACCTCGCAATGTAATCAACTATTCTGAATCGTTTATAATTGATATGGACTTCGTTCAGATGGATTAGGACGGGTCATAAAAGTTGGTATCAGAGCGGTGGTCTTAGCGAACCAGGTCTTACATTAGTGTGTCTAACTGATAGTTGTTTAGATGCATTAGTGGGTCTGGACTTCGATCGTGTCTGCATGTCAAAAGTTTTGCTTATCATTTAGTGTAGAAAATTATTTGCTTATCATCCTTAAAGTCTAGACACGTCTTACTGCCTTTATTGCATAGACAGTGTATAGATAAATTCATATCTTAGCGTATCTGTTATTGTTACCTTTGCCTGACAGCTCCGTAGATTAATCCGTAACTTATAGGATTTTAGTATTATATATGCATATGTAAATTATGTATTGCAGGGTACTAATCTACATCCTATAATCTATTTCTTTTCAAAAATCCTTCATCTGATCGTACGAGATGAATCCCTCAACCAGTTCGAATTCCTCAGATTCTGACAGCTATTTCGATATGGAGTTTCACCTAAGCTCCGAAAGCAGTGTCACCAGAATGAATCAACTAATCATCCATCCCCAATTCATCTGATGGATTTGTAGCCTTCTCAATCATTAGAGACAAGAAGAAGGTGATCCTTTCCATCCACCACATTGCCCTTTTGGCGAAGAACCTGAAGCACTTACCGGCGAACCTGTCCGAAACACCATTTTCACCCTCATTTCCAGAAAAGCTCAACGATAACATAATATCTAAAATTCTAAACCTTATTCATCCACTTGTCCGAACCGACAATCACCCCGTTGTAATAGAAGAAGTTAACGAGCTTCGCGCTCGAGTAGTGGCTTTGGAAACTATGGTGCAAAATTTACCGGCTTCAACAACATCACCGACACCAACAGTACCACCAACATCAACACTAGTACCACCAACAACCCAAGTTTCAACATCCCACGCCTCAACATCACAAACTATACCTTGAGCATAATCTTTGTTCTATATCTTTTTCTATGTCGATTATTTTCGTTCTACCTATCGTTCTACATCATTATCTTCGTTCTACATGGCGATTATGTAATCTTTAATATTTTAGAGAATATGTATTCTAGTTCTAACGGTAAATCAGATGAGATTAATATCATATTAACTCATTAAATCCATGATTACATCTGAAGAAAATATATATATGTAAGTATATTTTCATAAAGATTGTAATTAAAAATTCTTTTGTACAAACAGTTAATGATAAAAATATTTTAATGGGTAGGTAATTCCTGAGGAATATTTAAATTTCACATTAATAACTTACACTGTACATTCTTCTAATCTGATTCAACAGTCATTTACTATCCTACTTACATACACAGATATACGTATCCATTCACCACAGAATAACCATTTTTTATTCAAATTCATATTTGGATTTTGACTTATCAGAATCCAACAAGTGGCATAATGAAGAAAACATTTGACAAAATAAAATTTGTTAAAAACAAACAAATTAACTATGAGTAATTTTGTTAAGAAACCACGCTAACAAAAATCCTAGCTAACAGTTCCTAGCTAACTGATTAATTTCGTATTACATTTTATTTATCGCAATTTAATTATCGCAATTTATATTCTCGCAATTTTATTTATCGTCATTTAATTTCTGTTATTTATTCTACGCACTTTAAATATCGGGACACGTATACAAGGTTTTGACATATCATATCCACGCATATATATATATATATATATATATATATATATATATATATATATATATATATATATATATATATATATATATATATATATTACTTGGAATAACCATAAACACTCTATATGCAGTAATGCTTGAGTTAGCTATACAGGGTTGAGGTTGATTCTACAATAATATATATACTTTGAGTTGTGATCGAGTCTGAGACATGTACATGGGTCACGATACGTATTAATTAATTCGAATATTATATATTAAACTATATATGAATGATTGGACTGTTAACTGTGGAACATCGACTGTGGACGAATAATATTGGACAATTAAAATGAATTAAAATACAGATTATAACATATGAAACTAAATAATTCTTCAAGTTTGCCACTTGATTTCATCTTAAACCTCATTTGTATATTGACGATTCCAATCTGCGTTCAAACATTTCATAATTCTTGAAAACACTTCAATAGAGAGGATGAACCAACCGCACTTCGCCTACGGAAGGAAAGATTTATGCATATAGTTATGCACCTGAAAAACTCTCAGAAACTGAGTAAACATTTAACACGTAACTGTGCTAATTCCTTAGTGTTATTATTACCCAAAATAACTTGGTAATCCCTTTCAAAGTAGCAAATTTTGTCACAGCTCCAGCAAGTTAATTTCGACCTTTCATTTGAATTAGACTTATTATAACCTTGATATATATGCGTGCTCTTTTATTGTTACCGGGGAACCTTTTATGTTCCACCATATTACCATCAGCGTTTAATCATCTAAAAACACAATACTCCTAAAACCAACTCGGATTGATAACCGATGATTCAGATATCGTAGCATTAAATGCAGAGAAAACAAAAAAAAAGTGTAGATGGTCTAAACGGCCAAAAGTTTGATGATAAAGAAGGGAGTGTTAGGAACGCTCGATAGAAAATTTGATGCTGAAAAACAGATTGAGCACACCATGAAGGAGACCAAGGCTAAATACAAGGACCATACCATACATACAAAGAATCCAGGTAATTCGGGATCCGATGAAACCTTCAACAAATATCTTGCTCCGTACTCATGTTAAACTCTTGCGGACAAATCTTTCTTCATCAACCATCGAACTTAGAAATTCTAAAATATCATCATAAATATCTTTGATATTTCTGAAGATATTTTCATAATTATTCTCGTTCGAAATTATTTATCTCTTCGTGCTATCTATATTACATCATAAAGGAAACTACTTTAGTTTCAAAATTTCTTTAAAAATTTGAGTTTGAATTATGAATGATTTTGAAGTAGTGTTGGGAACTGATGCATGAGTTAGTATAATATAATGACACTTGATCAACGTGATTATATTACAGTAAATCATGCTGAGTTTCTAAATGGAACGTGATGATTCACAGATCATAACGTCATCATGTGCCATGTTACACGACTTTGGTATTCTACTTAACCTCTAGACATATCAAGAAAATATTTTTCTTGATGATTCGGTCTTTTCCGGATATTCTGGTAATTTGACAAATCAAATCGTGCTACTACTTTTCCTTTCTATCTTGTATATTATGATAATTCGAAACTCCATACCTACGAATTCTGGATCATTACTTGCGAAAAGAAAACAAAAGCATGAAGCTCCAAAATAGAAAGGGGGTATAAATCGCAGCAAATAAGAGAGAGCATTAACTGTGAATGACAATGGTTATAGAAGATGGAAGCAGGGACTCCAAAATATAAGGGAGAATATAAAGCCTGATAACAACACATAAATTACAAACCGTGGATATCAATGTTTATCGCAACATAAAGACACGAGAGAATTAAAAATACTATAACCCCAAGGGCGAAGTAGAAGTAAACAGATTCCTCCGGTGAAAGTTGGAAAAGGAGAATTATTGTTACGATAGTCAGGATAAGGACAAGGATCAGAACTGGATTAAGCATTTTCACAATCTTTTGAATTTGGGAATTGAATATAGAAGTAGTGAAAACTACTGGCACAGAAAAGGTAAATTTATAATGGAAATATCAGATGTAGTAATCGGGATAGATCATCACATTTAATTAAAGAGATCCTAATTTCCTTAAATCTCGAAGAATCAGATCTTATATATTTCCAAGATTTTCTTTTGAATCCCTTGAATTCCGAAAATCAATCATGACTACGTCAAAAGTAAGACGAATCTTAAATTCCTCATTTCACTCTTTTGTGATAGCTTCACTCGTACGCTTCGAGTACTCGAATCGTTTTATCTATATTAACTAATAATGATAAAACTCTAATTATCAACTCATATTCGTTAGAAAAACATTCTTATTGTTAGCCATGACGACCACACTCAAATTTCGGGACAAAATTTTTTTAACGGGTAGGTACTGTGACAACTCGAAAATTTCCGACCAAATTTAAACTTAATCTTTATATGTTTCCGACACGATAAACAAAGTATGTAATGTTGAAGTCTCAAAAATTTTTGAACTGTTTTCATGTATTCAATTACCTTCGACCAGATTCGACGATTCACGAACAATTAATTGTAAGTAGATATGTGTGTATATATAAATGTAAATATAAGGATATATATAATAAATTGAACTAATAAAAATACACTTTAATCAATTCAAATTAGAAAATGCAAAATAATATATAGAATAATTAAGTTATTATAAAAATGGATATATAAATTCCATATTTGAATAAAAAGTATTCAATATATATGTGTATATATATATTACATAAATAATAATATGTAATAATAAAATTTAATATAATAAGTATAGATATAAAATATATTTGTTATAATAATATTATTGTTATTTTTCATATTAAAATCTATATTAGTATGAAAAAATATAGATATGAATAAATTTGTTGTTGTTATATGAATGAATTATTGTATTATTACTAATATTATTGTGATTAATATCATTAATTGTATCATCAGTAACATTACTATTATCATTTTATAATTTCTCTTAGTATCATTTTACTAAAATTATTATTAATATTGTTACTATTATTATTAGAATTAGTATTCTTTGTAAAAAAAATTAATTAAAAAAAATTCTTAAAACTTATTAATAGATTTTTATTATCAAGTAATATTATAAAATTTAATATAGTATATACATATATATTTAAACAGATATAAAACAAATATACAAATAAAAATGGGTATATATATAATACAATTTAATATATATCAAATCATATATATATATATATATATATATATATATATATATATATATATATATATATATATATATATATATATATATATATATATATATATATATACTTATATTTATAAATACAATTATAATACAGACATATATATACAAGATACATATAAATATATATATACGTATATATATATATATATATATATACAGATAAAAACATATATACGAACGTATTCTGTTGAAAATCTTTCAAGATGTAGCTAATTTGATTCTGTCTCTAATCCAAGTACCAATTACGATTTTTAGTCACACTAACATCCAAGAATCGGTTATCAATCTCCTTCACACTTTATTCATTTAATTATTTTTATGCACTTGCGTATTATGCTGACGAACCAATCAAAGCAACAAAACAAAATATTAATCGAAGCTTGCAGCTGTATTAGACTCACTTGTACTTTATATAATTCGATACTTACTGAAAAGCGAGAGGTAAAAAAAGAAAATTTAGGTTACAGCCTTCTTCTTCCTCTATTCGTGGTACCTTTAAGCCCAAATTAAAATTCAAACGAATCTTTAAAATCGAAAAATGCAGGAAGGTTAGTAATAATCTATTTAAACATTCTGCAAAGTTTGAGGTCCCAATTCATATTATTCATCAAGAATTTTGAGGTCAAAGTTTGAATTTTAAAAAGTCAACAATTCTGTTCATAGAGAAATTTGTTATTTTTTTGATGTTTCTTGATCAATTGATGATCTAAGAAGTTTCTAAAAGTCATTTGAAACATAATTTGTTTTATAATCATTGGCTATAACACTCTAGAAATCGATATCAATTATTGAGTTTTTTTTTCTAAAACACGAACTGCAGCAGCAGATTATTTTAAGTTCTGTTATTTTTTTAATTAATATAAACATTTGATTTGTATTAATTATTATTACTTTGAGGTGTCAAAAATTTATAGTGTGATGATTTAAATCTGTGTCGATCGATTTAATTTTTTTAAGAAGAAGATGAACTAGGACACTTAGAAGAGCAGGTTATATAGTTGCTGTTAAGGGTTAAATCTGAAATGTACAAACAGATGGATGGTTATGCATAGGTTGGGTGAACGGGAGGTCATGGGTTCGAGTTTGGTTCGCAGCATAAATTTTTTTTAAAAGCCTTGGAAGGTAGTTTTTCTATATCAAAGATATTATTATTATTATTTATCATTTATTGTTATCATTATTATTATTATCATTATTATTATTAATTATTGTTATTATTATGATAATTGTTATCATTTCCTAAGTATTAGAAGTAATAAATATTACTTTCATTTATCTAAGTAATAATATTATCATTAAGTAATATTACTAATATTATAGTTATTATTATTATTATTATTATTATTATTATTATTATTATTATTATTATTATTATTATTATTATTATTATTATTATTATTATTATTACTAGTATTAGTATTATCATTATTACTATTGTTAGTATTATATTTATTGTATTATTATGATTATTAGCATTAATATGATTATAAACGTGTTAACTACATACATGTTACGAAATTGATAATAAAGGTGATGTGATAAAAATTATGAAAAATTGTTATAATTATAGGAATACAGGTACAATTATGAAAACGATTACAAATTTAAGTTATAGAAACTATAGTCATAAGTCTACAAATTAAAAACGAAGCTTATGATAAATCTAATTATTATTATTATCACTGTTATTATTATCATTATATTATTTAAGTAAATTATCTTTTTATTTAAAACTACCATTTATACTAAAATAAACATTATTACTACTATTATTACTACTATTGTCGCCTTTGATTTTTCTTTAGAATCGGCATCTAGTCGACCAAGTACTCCAATTCAAATTTCCGATAATCCATTTTTTGAACCCGACCTCACAATTGAGAATCCGGAGAATATTCAGGGATAATTCATAGATCCTGAACCATTAATCTTTCCTCCGGAACCACCAATCATTCAAACAGAGATTGTAGAGGAACCAACCATTAAATCAGAATCCTCTAGTGATTCAGATTTAACAAATTCAATCATGGAGAATCTGGAACCTCTAAGTATGGAAGACCGAATGAGAGCTAAACGCACTGGCCAAGGTCACGCAATTACTCAACCTGACATAAATGCGCCAGATTATGAAATCAAGGGACAAATCCTACACATGGTAACTAATCAATGCCAATTTAGTGGTGCGCCGAAGGAAGATCCAAATGAACATCTTCGAACCTTTAATAGGATCTGTACACTATTTAAAATCCGAGAAGTGGAGGATGAACAGATATATCTCATGTTATTTCCCTGGACTTTTAAGGGAGAAGCCAAAGATTGGTTAGAATCGTTACTTGAAGGGGCGATTGATACATGGGACGTTTTAGTTGAAAAATTTCTTAAACAATTCTTTCCGGCATCTAAAGCCGTAAGACTTCAAGGAGAAATTGTTACGTTCACACAAAAGCCAAACGAAACTCTATATGAAGCGTGGACAAGATTTGAAAAGTTATTGAGAGGATGTCCGCAACATGATTTAGACACTTGTCAAATAGTACAAATATTCTACCAAGGATGCGACATCACTACAAGAAAAGATATCAATATAGCAGCTGGTGGTTCCATTATGAAGAAAACCGCAACTGATGCTTACAAAATTATTGATAACACTGCTTCCCACTCACATGAGTGGCACCAAGAAAAAGATATCGTTAGATCATCTAAAGCAGCTAGAGCCGATTCTAGCCATGACTTCGATTCCATTTCTGCAAAGATAGATGCTGTCGAGAGACGAATGGAAAAGATGACTAAGGATATTCACTCAATACGAATTATTTGTGAGCAGTGTGGAGGACCACATTTGAAAAAAGATTGTCTCAGTATTGAACTAACAATGGAACAAAGAGATAATGTTTCATACATAAACCAAAGGCCTGGAAATAATTATCAGAATAATTATCAACCGCCAAGGCCAATCTATAATCAAAATCAGAATTATAACCGAAATGTTCCATACAACAACCAACAAGGTCCTAGTAATCAACAAGTATCCAATAATACTTATAATCAGCAAAGACCTATTTTTCAAAACCAACCACCACAAACAGATGATAAAAAGCCAAATTTAGAAGACATGATGTTGAAGCTAGTTGAATCTCAAACTCAGTTTTTCACATCTCATAAACAAACCAATGAACAAAATGCTCAAGCATTTAGAAATCAACAAGCTTCTATTCAAAATCTGGAACAAGAAGTGAGCAACCTAGCAAGGTTAATAGGTGAAAGAAAACCGGGAAGTCTACCTAGCGATACAAATGCTAACCCCCGGAATGAAACAGCTAAAGCCATTACCACAAGAAGTGGTATTACACTTAAAGCATCTGAAATGCCTGTAATTTCTGATGAAGCTATTCCTACTCCACAAGAACCACAATCTGAACAAGATAAGGAAAAAGAACCAGTAGTTGAAAAGGTTAATGAAGATAACACAGTTAAGGATAAACCTTATGTTAAAAAATACCAACCACCACTTTCTTACCCAAGTAAAATGAGAAAAGAGAGACTTGAAGCCGAGCAATTCAAATTCTTGGATATGTTTAAACAGATAAATGTTAATCTTCCTTTCATTGATGTGATTTCAGGAATGCCAAGATATGCTAAATTTCTGAAAGATCTAATCACTAATAGAAAGAAAATGGAAGAACTCTCGGCTGTTACAATGAATGCTAATTGTTCTGCAGTGCTGTTGAATAAGATACCAGAAAAATTATCAGATCCAGGAAGTTTCACAATTCCATGTTTTCTGGGTAGTCTTAGTTCAATAGAAGCATTGGCAGATTTGGGTGCTAGTATAAATCTAATGCCGTATTCACTATACGCTAAACTAGACCTTGGAGAATTGAAACCAACACGAATAAGCATACAACTAGCAGATCGATCAGTAAAATATCCTAGAGGGATAATGGAGAACATGCTAGTTAAAGTTGGTACTTTAGTATTTCCAGTAGATTTTGTTATTCTGGACATGGAAGAAGATTGTCGAGTTCCTCTCATATTAGGAAGACCATTCTTAAACACGGCTAAAGCAATAATAGACGTGTTCGGTAAGAAACTGACCCTAAGTATAGAGGATGAGAGTGTTACTTTTTCTGTTAATAGAGCCATGCAACAACCTCAATCTGCAGATGATACATGTTATTATATTCAAACTATAGATTCACATGCAGAATTGTTAGAAGAATTTCCAGAATTACAAGGAACAGGAGAATGTTCTTTAGGAGAAGGAACTGAACCAATTGATGAAACTGAAATGTTAGCTACACTTGTGGCTAATGGATATGAACCAATAACAGAAGAAATTCAAATGCTAAAAGAAGAAGACAGATATCGATATAAATCATCGATAGAAGAACCACCGACATTAGAGTTAAAGCCACTTCCAAACCATTTGGAATACGCTTATTTACATGGTGAATCTGAATTACCTGTAATAATATCGTCTTCTCTTACTGAAAATGAAAAATCTCAACTCATTTCTGTGCTAAAAGCTCATAAACCAGCTATTGCATGGAAGATTCATGATATTAAAGGAATAAGTCCTTCGTATTGCACACATAAAATCCTTATGGAAGAAGGTCATAAAACGTATGTACAACGCCAACGAAGACTAAATCCGAATATGCAAGATGTTGTTAAGAAAGAAATTATTAAACTGCTAGATGCAGGTTTAATTTATCCAATTTCTGATAGTCCATGGGTAAGCCCAGTTCAATGCGTACCTAAGAAGGGTGGCATGACTGTCATCACAAATGAGAAAAATGAGCTTATTCCTACTAGGACTGTAACAGGATGGCGTGTTTGTATTGATTATAAAAAATTAAATGACGCCATCGAAAAAGATCACTTTCCCTTACCCTTTATTGATCAAATGTTGGAAAGATTAGCCAGGAATAGTTACTATTGTTTTCTTGACGGTTTTTCCGGATATTTTCAAATTCCAATAGCACCTGAGGACTAAGAGAAAACCACGTTCACGTGCTCTTATGGTACTTTTGCTTACAAACGCATGCCATTTGGACTTTGCAACGCCCCTGCAGCCTTTCAAAGGTGCATGATGGCGATTTTTCACGACATGATAGAAGAATGCATGGAAGTTTTCATGGATGACTTTTCAGTCTTCGGTGATACATTTGAATCATGTCTAGTTAATCTTGAACGAATGCTTATTAGATGCGAACAATCAAATCTAGTTCTTAATTGGGAGAAATGCCATTTCATGGTTAAAGAAGGCATCGTTCTTGGACATAAAATTTCAAAGGAAGGAATTGAAGTGGATAGAGCTAAAGTAGATGTAATTGCTAAACTTCCACATCCCACCAATGTTAGAGGAGTTAGGAGTTTTCTAGGGCATGCCGGTTTTTACCGACGTTTCATAAAAGATTTTTCTAAAATTGCCACTCCTATGAATAAACTCCTAGAAAAGGATGCTCCATTCATCTTTTAAGATGAATGCTTCAAATCTTTTAATATTCTTAAAGAAAAACTCACTAATATGCCGATCATGATAACTCCAAATTGGAATCTACCATTTGAACTTATGTGCGATGCAAGTGATTTTGCAATGGGAGCCGTTTTAGGACAAAGGATTGAAAAACGATTTCAACCTATTTATTACGCTAGTAAGACGTTACAAGGAGCACAAACGAATTACACAACTACTGAAAAATAACTCCTTGCAATTGTTTTTGCTTTTGAAAAATTTCGTTCATATCTCGTTCTAGCTAAAACGGTGGTCTATACCGACCATTCTGCTCTTAGATACCTATTTTCGAAACAAGATGCCAAACCACGATTAATCCATTGGATCTTACTCTTACAAGAGTTCGATATTGAAATCCGAGATAAAAAGGGAGTAGAAAATCTCGCCGCTGATCATCTTTATCGTCTTGAAAATCCCGAATTAGAAGTTCTGAATGAATCGGCCATACAAGACAACTTTCCTGATGAATATCTATTGAAGATAGATTATAATGAAATTCCATGGTTTGCAGACTATGCAAACTACTTAGTATGTGGATTTCTTGAAAAATGATTATCGTACCAAAAACGAAAGAAATTCTTTAGTGATATAAAACACTATTTCTGGGAAGATTCACATTTATTCAAAAGTTGTCCCGATGGAATAATACGCCGATGTGTATTCAGAGATGAAGCTAGTCAAATCTTAAACCATTGTCACACAGGACCAACAGGAGGACATTATGGGCCTCAACTCATAGCAAGAAAAGTTTACGATGCTGGATTCTAGGACGTTCAAAAATCCGGAACCGGGACCCGAGTCAACTCTCAATGCTCGACGCAACGGACTAAAAATTACAAGTAAACTATGCACATAAATATAATATAATATTTAAATAATTCTTAAAATTATTTAAATATTATATATATATATATATATATATATATATATATATATATATATATATATATATATATATATATATATATATATATATATATATATATATATTTATAAACCGTCGGCAGAATGCAAACAAAGACATGTGACCTGGAAACGCAGGCCATCCGATCGCATGGCCTGGAAGGCAAAAATCCATGCGATCGCATGGCAGTAGGTACCAGGCCACATGCCTATAAATTTCGCAGTTTTGAGCAACCTTTACACCATCTTTTTCTTCTCCTCAATCTCATACGTAAATATATATATATATATATATATATATATATATATATATATATATATATATATATATATATATATATATATATATATATTTATATATATATATATATATATAAATATATATATTTTAATTTTAATTTTAATTTTAAATTCTAATAATAAGGGTATGTTAACGAATGTTGTAAGGGTGTAAGTCAAAATTCTGTCCGTGTAACGCTACGCTATTTTTAATCATTGTAAGTTATGTTCAACCTTTTTAATTTAATGTCTCGTAGCTAAGTTATTATTATGCTTATTTAATGCCGAAGTAATCGTGATGTTGGGCTAAATATTAAAATTGGATAATTGGGCTTTTTACCATAATTGGGGTTTGGACAAAAGAACGACACTTGTGGAAATTAGACTATGGGCTATTAATGGGCTTTATATTAACTAAATGATACCTCGTTAATTTAATATATAGACTTATAGTTTGACGTATTTATATATAACCACATACGCTTGACTGGGTACGGTGGGCGGGATATCTATAAATACCAATAATTGTTCATTTTTCCGGACACGGAACTGGATTAATAGTTAATAGACTTGTTGAAACATGGGTGGATTACATTCAAGGGTAATTGGTGTAATTGTTAACAAAGTAGTAAAACCTTGGTCTACACGCAGTCGATAACCTGGTGTATTCATTAAACAAAGTATTAAGACCTTGTTACAATTCGAATCCCCAATTAGTTGGAATATTTGACTTCGGGAATAATAATAATTTGACGAAGACTTTCGCATTTTATAATTATTACTGATGGACTATTATGGACAAAACTGTATGGACATATCGAATAATCCAGGATACAGGACAATTAACCCATGGGAATAAACTAAAATCAACACGTCAAACATCATGATTACGGAAGTTTAAATAAGCATAATTTCTTTATTTCGTATTTAATTGCACTTTTAATTATCGCACTTTTATTTACTGTCATTTTATTTAATTGCGCTTTTAATTTACGTACTTTTTAATTATCGCAATTTTATTTTATCGCACTTTTATTTATTGCAATTTCATTATCGTTATTTACTTTATGCTTTAAATTAAGTTATTTTTATATTTTACATTAGGTTTTAACTGCGACTAAAGTTTTAAAATCGACAAACCGGTCATTAAACGGTAAAAACCCCTTTTATAATAATAATACTACTTATATATATTTTTGTATTTTTACAATTATAAGTTAAAACTTATATAGCGTTGAACTAGTTTAAGATCCCTGTGGAACGAACCGGACTTACTAAAAACTACACTACTGTACGATTAGATACACTGCCTATAAGTGTTGTAGCAAGGTTTAGGTATATCCATTCTATAAATAAATAAATATCTTGTGTAAAATTGTATCGTATTTAATAGTATTTTCTTAGTAAAAATATAACTATTTCCTAGTATGCCTCGCACACATCATTTTCTCTCTAGTTTCTTACTCTAAAAAGCTTAAGAAAACTTGTAAGTTTTCTTGAATTTCTTTTCTTCTTTTTATTTCCTATTTTCATAAATCATCATCATCATGTTTAAAGATATAAGTTTTGTAACTTGTATCTTCATATATCTTGTAACTTCAAATGAAGAAGATTCAAGAACATGAAGGATTCAAGCTCTTTAGCTTTGAATCTTCATTACTTTTGTAGATCTAAGCTCATAGCTTAAGATCTCTTTATTTATGTTAAAGGATCAAAACTTATGTTTATGATCTTCATGTAACTTGTAGATCTAGCTTTTTGCTTTAAGGATCTTCAAGAACATTAGAGATCCAAGCTTTCTAGCTTGAGGTTTCTACAAAAGGTTTGTTAAAAGATCAAGTTTATTAACTTATGATCTTCTTTAATTTGTTTTACTTCACTTTTGTAACTTGTGATTTCATTAAACAAAGATATAGCTTGAAGTCTCATAAGTATTATTAAGAGATCCAAGCTTTCTAGCTTAGGGTTTCATTTTTATTTTGTTTGATCTAAGTTATGTAACTTATGGTCATCCAACTTGTTAACGCAAAAGCTCACTAGCTTATATTCATTCTATGTTGTAAGAATCTAAGTTTTATAACTTAAGATTTTGTAAAAGTTGAAAGTCTAAGTTCTATAACTTAGGGTTTCACCTAGAACACAAGATCAAGACTTTCTAGTCTAAGGTCTTCAATATTTAGCTAAGATCTAAGTTCTATAACTTAAGGTCTTTCTTGTTTAGTTTGAAACCAAGTTTGTAGCTTTAAATTTCAAATAGAACTTGTACTTGTGTCGAAACTAAGAACTTGATGTAACTTTGGTTCATCATCCTTCTAAAACTCTTAAATGAGTTATACTTCTTTTCTTAGTCTTGACGTTGTATGTTAATGGTTAAAAATTGGTCAAAATGATGCTAAAACATCAAAGAGTTGTACACTTGAGGCTTATACGCATCAAGGATGAGAACCTTGATAAGCATCAAACACCAAGAAACCCACCGGAGCACTTGTATCTGTTTTTCAGGGTCTGATCAGACTCCTGGAGCTTCTGGAAAGTTGATTTCCAGATAGTTCAGTTTGTGTAGATGACGTTTCGTTTAAGACTCGCCTAAATCCGACTTACGGTTTAGGATTTATAGCCTTCCGAAATTCACTACGCCTTCGTAATGACGTGCTAAAATTTCTGACATACTCGCGCTTGAACCGTCGCCACGGTCAAATGACATCGAGTTAGGATCTGAGCTTCGGAAAGCGGTAAGAGGACTCACAAACAGAGCCTTGGCCACTATCCGCGCGTCATTTCAGTTTGTGTAGAGGTCGTAGTGGCTTTCCAAATTCAGCCCTTTGTTTCGATCTCTATTCCTGTTGAAAACTTACTTTATCTTTTACGTATGATGATAATGATGATACTTAAGAATTAACTTACTTACTTTTAAACTTTTTGAGACGATTTACTGACTTATTAACCTTTGACTTAGGTTGAGGACCTTTCGGACCGACTTACTACTTGCTTACATTTTCGTATCGACTTTACCGCACATTCACTGTGAGTTATAGCTCTCTTTTTTACTTTAACTATTTTTGGGACTAAGAATACATGCGCTTTTTATGTTTTACATTCTAGACACGAGTACTTTAACTTCATATATGTGTGGGTGACATAACGGCACTAATATTCCTCTTAGCTCGGTAACGTTTAGTCATTGGTTTATGAACCGGTGAACGCGAATCTTAGATATGGATCCATAGGGTTCGACATCCCCACTCGGGCTAGTCGCGCTAGCATTTAACGGATGTTTAATACTTCATCTATTTAAACACACTCGTCAAGTGTACTTTTAGGGGGTGATATATTTATTACTTTGTTAAGTTAGTTACCAAGTGCCTACGGTTAAGCATATACTTTTCATACTATTTTGAATACAAAATCTCATGGTCTACATTACATTATTGTTTACAATTAAACTATAGCTCACCAACATTCTTGTTGACCTTTTTAGCATGTTATATTCTCAGGTAACTAAGATATTTATGCTTCCGCTGTAATACACTTGCTGTGTTAGACGATGTCTCCTAGTCATGGACTTTTTATTTTGCATTCACTACTTATGTTATATTTGAACCATAGTTTTGTAATGACCTAAGTGTCACGTACTTTTGTTAATGCTTTATATTCGTAGAAGCACTTTACTTTTGTAAAATATTTGTCGTTGGAAAACATTATCTTTTTATGAATGCAAAACCTTGTTTTAAAACAGCATATAGTGTTATACCGTGTAATGGATCTGTTGTTGATGATGCGTACCATGATGGTTTTGGACGGTGCATCACATTTGGTATCAGAGCCACGGTTGTAGGGAATTAGGCTGAATTAGTGTGTCTTGACCGAGTCGATTAGGATTCACCAATAGGACTAATCTACAACTTGATCGTTTACTTGTTTCTGCGGAACTGCTGCATGCTACTGCTTACTACTACTGCTATATGTTATTTGCCATATGCTACTGTTCATTTCCACTACTGCAGGCTACTACTATCTTCTTTTGATTGCATGATACTGTTATTGCCATGCTACGTACTGCTGTAGATGATCTAGGCTGCTGTTGTTATTATACCTGATTACATGCTTGCTATATGTCTTTAAATTTAAACTTAATCTTTAAATGATTTCTGACACGATAAGCACAGTCTGTAAAGTTGGGTCTCAAAATCTTTGAAAAAGTTTACATGAATTCATTTGCCCTATGACTAATTCCGAAGATTCACGAACAAGTGTTGTTATATATATATATATATATATATATATATATATATATATATATATATATATATATATATATATATATATATATATATATATATATATATATAAATGAGGGTATTGGAAATAATAAAATATAAATGAATCATTAGAATTAAAATGTAAAATAACAATTACAATAATTAAGTTACTGTTAATATATATAAATATATATGTTGCTATAAAATATATAAATATTATCTATTCAGTAAAAGTCATCATGTAATATAATATTACATAAATCACAAATGATATTATATTAAATTACAAGTTTGAATATAATTGATATATTAATATTATTACCATTAAATTCATCATTATTATTATTGTTAATATTAATATTAATATTTGTATTAGTAATATTATTACTTCTAAATTAATATATATATATATATATATATATATATATATATATATATATATATATATATATATATATATATATAAGATTTGAGTTGTATTATTGTTATTATTAATGTTATTATTATCATTAATAATATTAATATTATTATAACTAGTATTATTATATGTATCATTAATAAGATTATTATTATCATTATTATTAATTAAATTTACTAAAATTTGCTTTATTGTTAGTATTAATATTATCATTATTTATTATCTATTATTACTAGCCTTTTTACCAAAAATTTTATTATTGTATTATTAATAATATTAACATATTTATACTTGTAATTATCCAGATTTATGAATTATATACATATAAACGGATATATACATACAGGTTTATATAAATACATATATATATATATACAAAGTACAATCATATATAGATATATATATATATATACATATACAGGTATATGGATATATAAATAACTGATATATATAAATTTAAATACAAATAATTACGTATTTCAGTTTCCAATCGTTTTCAGTCTGTTATTGATGTGTTTTTACGTCTCAAAATTTGTACAAATCGAATCTCAATCTCAGATACAACAAAATCAGTTAGCAATCTTTATCTACTTTTATTTTTTTTTTTTTCTGTTTCTGATTGAGGTAATCTGTTGACTCAAATGGCTATAAAACAAATGAATTACTCAGAGTTATCCTCACATTCAATCAACTGCACACTATCAATATCAATTATCACCTACATCTGTTTAAATTGAATTAATTTTTTTTCAGAAAAATGCTGTAACTAGTCGACCTCTGTTTTGTTTCATTTTTTTAAAAAACCACAAATCCGAATCAAATTGCTAAATGTATAAATGCAGTTTTGTTAGGAATTGTATACTTAAACTATCTTCAAAATACCAAATTCCAATTCTTGTTATTTAATCCGAATTTTGGAGTCAAAGTTTTGTTTTCAAAAGTCAAAGAATTTGTTCATGGGGAAATTTGAATTGATTTCGAGGTTTCAGGTCAAATTGATTGTTCAAAAAGTTACTAGGATAGATTTGAAGCATAATTGATGTTGTGATCGTGATCTAAAACACATTTAAAATCGAGATTGATGAATGAGTTCTTCATATTTATTTTCGTGAGCAGACTATCTGTTCTGATTATTTTTTTTGTCTGTTTTCGTGTCTGTTATGTTACAATCACGATTGTAATTTACTCATGTATCAATTTCACAACCCAATTTATATCTTTGATTGATTAATTAGAATTGGTCCATTAAAACTTGGTGATGAAGAGGATGAATACGGGTTTTAATATAATAGAAATTAAAAGGGGTATTATTCAGGAAAACAGAAATAGACGGATGGCTGTATGGGTGTTCGGGTATTCAGGAGGTCTCGGGTTCGATTCCTGCTGGTGACAACAATTTTTTTAAACACTTTTTGAGGTAGTTTTTAAAATCATTATTATTATTATTATTATTATTATTATTATTATTATTATTATTATTATTATTATTATTATTATTATTATTATTATTATTATTATTATTATTATTATTATTATTTATTGTTATTGATATTGCTATTATTAATTAATAATGTTATAATTGTTAGTATTACTAATATTATTATCATTACTTAGTATTATTGTTATTATTATTACTAATATTAATATATGTATTATTATTATTATTATTATTATTATTATTATTATTATTATTATTATTATTATTATTATTATTATTATTATTATTATTATTATTATTATCATTATTATAAATAAAATACAATTTATTATTATAAATATCACTATTAGTATCATTTTATAATTGTTAGTATTATTATCAACAAAAGTATTAGTAATAATATCTTTATTATTGTTAATACGATTATTAGTACGGTTATAATTAAACTTATTATCATTATTAACATTAGTAGTGAAATAGATATTTTTATAATTATTTTTTTTAAGAATTAAGTATTATTATCAAAAATTAATATTTTCATTACTATTATTTTAGATTATGCATTTTATTAAAAATTACTGTTATTATTATTATTACTAATATAAGCATTATCATTATTATTAATTTTATCACTATTAATATTATCGTAGTATTATTAAAATAATGTTTTAACAAAAAAATGGTATATATAAATATATATATATATATATATATATATATATATATATAAATATATATATAAAATATAACAAAAATTAATATTTTATTTAGTTAAAATATATAAAAATGAATACCTGAAACATATAAGTTATTAACATAAAAATGATATAACCAATAAATTTATATATATATATATATAAATATATATATATATATATATATATATATATATATATATATATATATATATATATATATATATATATATATATATATATATATATATATATATATATATATATATATATATATATTTGTTTGATTACAAATATGTGTGTTAACAAATATACAAATGATATAGGTTCGTGAATCCGAGGCAACCCTACATCATTCAGTATCGTCGTATGGATATTTTTACTACAAAATATCGTATCGTGAGTTCACTTGCTCCCTTTTTACTCATTACATTTTTGGACTGTGAATTCATGCAAAGTTTTAATAACTGTTTTACAATATTTATATGCGTGAGTTCATTTAATTCCCTTTTACTCTTTACATTTTTGGGACTGAGAATACATGCACTGTTTTTATAACTGTTTTATTAAATTCTTTTGCAATCTATATTTTTGGACTGAGAATACATGGAATGCTTTTATAAATGTTTGACGAGATAGACACAAGCAAAACATTCCTCGAATGAATTATTATACAGACAAAAGTAATGTTGATTATTATTGAATTAGTTGGACGTTATAATTGCCACTAATTGATGTGAATATTTCCCCTTGATTATTATAGCTTGGTTACCTAAGAATTAAGAAACGGGTATGGCCCCTAATTCACATGAATCCTAAAGGTAGCTACCGGGTTTAACACCCCCACCCAGAATGTTCACTAGACGGAAGAGCTTGTGGGCGTGGTGTTTAGTACTTCGAGGTTTATATATTATTACAGACTGAAAGTTCTGTTTATTTTGGGGATTTTTATGATGCGCATTAAATGTTAAGGTCGGTTACTAAACCAAGCAAAGAAAGTAAAGTGAATGTTATGTATCGAGAGAATGATTTTTATACACGGGATATGTGTATGATATTGTAACAACCCGAAATTTTCCAACATTTACTTATTAATATTTATTATTAATACTTGTGTTTTAATGAATGTATTGTTTATATACATTTACTTGTTACCGCGATTGACTTTTATTTGCCCGACACATCTTTGTGACACACGAACTTTTCACGAATAATATCTAGAATATTATTTACATTAATGATTAATTTTGTTTAATCATTTTTGATTAACTAAGGTTACTAGTTAATTACTTGGGCTTTAATTGGATTAATTTGTTAATTACTTGAACTTGGGCTTTTATTAATGTTAATGGACTTAGAAGCCCACCCTACTTATCTTAATGGACTAATTAGCCCACCTCATTTTGAAAGTATTACTTTAAGGCTTAACTAGATTGATTAGTGCATATGGAATCTAGTTACTACATACTTACACTTTGTTCCAACACCATGCAACCTTATTACCATTTTTTGAGCCAAATACATGAAGTAACTAGTGGACTTTTTCCTTCCCTTTTGCCTTGTAAAGCCGTCGGCCTTTGTGGCCTTGGGGAATGGTTTTGTTTCAAATTTTGGTGACTTATGTACTAGTATCTCATCCCATTCTCACACACTTCATTCCATACTTTCATTTTTCTCTCATTCTCTCTCAAATTTGTAAGTAACATGAGCCTTAATTCCCTTCTTTCTTTCCTTCAAAAACCGTAGCAAACAACACATCATCATCATTCTTTTACTTGCTTCTTGTTGTTGTTTAATTACTTGAACTTTGTTGTTGTTGTTTACTTACATGTTGTTAAGAACCAAACTCTCTAGTTTGTTCTTCATTCCATCTTGTATTACAAGAATAAACAAGAACCTAAACTTTCTAGTTTATGGTTCTACATTTAATGTTTTGAAAGATTGAAAGTTCATGAGTTGTAAAATCATTACTTGTGTTCATGTTTGTAAACTTAAAGTTTACTTTCTTAAGGATCAAGCCTTGGCTTGAATCTTTTCAAGTATGAACAACCATGAACTTGTTACTTGTTTATTTAGTTTATATTCATCATTTTGTACATGTTTTAGTTCATGATTTTGGTTACATGGTCAAGTATTACAAGTTAATCTTGATCTCATACTTCTTGAAACTAAAAGTTAACTTTAAAAGTTTAAGAACTCGGAAGTATAACTTTCTAGTTATAACTTCACATACATATGAAAGATCTATGTTTCTATAGCTTATGGTCTACTTATTTTGTCATAAACAAGAGCTTATAAGCTTACATACACTTTACAAGATGAAAATCTAAGTTTTGTAACTCATGGTTTCATTAAGGTAAAGATTCATGTCTTATAACTTAGGATTTAACTTAAGTACTTTAGATCTAGACTTTTGGGTCTAGGATCTTCAAGATCTAACTAAGAACTATGTTCTACAACTTAAGATCTTGTTTAATTAATTTACTTTCAAGTTTGTAGCTTAATATTACTTTTAGAGTTCATGTATGTGTCGGATCTAAGATCTTGATGTAACTTTGGTTCAACAAACTACTTACAACCCTTAAATGAGTTGTGCTACTTATCTTAGACTTACACTTGTGTTATGATGGTCAAAACTTGGTAAAGATGATGCAAACACATCAACGAGTTGTACACTTGAAGCTATATGCATCAAGGATGAGAACCGTGGTGAGCATCGAGCACCAAGAACCCATTGGAACACTAAACCTACTGTTTTTTGGGTCTGATCAGAATACCTGGGCTACTGTAAAGTTGTTTTTCAGTTATCTCTGTTCTAGTAGATAACTTTTCGTTTAAGACTCGTCTTAATCCGAGTTACGGTTTAGGATCTATGGCCCTCCGAACGTCACTATGTCCTTTTAACGTTGTGCTGAAAATTCTGACCTACTCGCACTTAAACCGTCACCACGGTCAAACAAATACCAGTTTGGTTCTGGAATTTTTACAACAACTAAAGAACTCATATACGGAGCCATAGACACTAGTCTCACTTTATTTCAGTTTGTATAGAGGCCGTGACGACTGACCGAATTCAGCCTTTGTTTTAAACTCTTTTCTAGAATGAAACATACTTTATACTTTTGTTTGATGATGAATGATGATAACCCTTAAGACCTAATTTACATACATTTAAACCTATTGGGACGATTTACTGACTTAGTAACTTTTTACTTAGGTTGAGGACTTTCTGGACCAACGTACTTGCTTACTTTTCCCGAGTCAACTTTACTACTACTTTTCCACTGTGAGTTATAGCATCCCTTTTTACTTTAACTATTTTGGGAACTGAGAATACATGCGCATTTTACGTCTTACATACTAGGCACGAGTACTTAAACTTTCTATATGTGTGGGTTATACAACGGCATAAACTTTCCCCTTAGCTCGGTAACGTTTAGTCATTGGTCTTTGAACCGGTGAACGCGAACCTTAGATATGGATCCATAGGGTTTGACATCCCCACTCGGGCTAGTAGCGCTAGCATTTAACGGGTGTTTAATACTTTGTAAACATACGCACTCTCCAAGTGTACTTTCAGGGGGTTATAAACGTTAAGTTAGTTACCAAGTGCCCACGGTTAAACATATACTTTTCATACTGTTTTGAAACGCTGTTGAAGCACTGAAATCTCGTGGCCTACCTTACATTACTATTATACTTAAATTATAGCTCACCAACCTTTGTGTTGACGTTTTTAAGCATGTTTTTCTCAGGTGCTTAAGGTTGCTTGCTTCCGTTGTTGTACTAGTCATGCCTTGTAGACACCCGCTGCGCTTGTTAGATTTGTCACCGCATGAAACGTTTTATTTGCATTCAAACTATGTTACCTTTTGAAACAATGATTTGTAACGACCCTTGGGTCACGTACTATTACTAATTGCTTCTATTCATTGAAGCATACTTTTGTTGTAAGACATTTGATGTTGGTTAAGACATCAGCTTTATTCACGAATGCAAACTTGTTTTGAAACGCATATAGTATTTGACCTTGTAATGATCCTGTTGTTGATGATTCATACACGATGGTTTTGTACGGGGCATCACATTTGGTATCAGAGCATTAGTTGTAGGGAATTAGGTTGCATTAGTGAGTCAAGACCCGACCGAGTAGGATTCACTAATAGGACTAATCTACAACTTGCTAGTTTACTTGTTTCTGCGGAACTTGCTGCATGCTGCTGCTTACTTTTACTACTATATGCCGTATGCTACTACATGATTTCACTACTGCATGCTATTATCTCTTTCTATTACATGATACTTGTTGTTATTGTCATGCTACTTACTGTTACACATGATCTAGACTGTCGTAGTTACTTTGCCTAATACGTGCTTGCTTTATGACTTACTGACGTGGAAAAAGTTATTTTTCCTTGTTCAAATGTCAGATATTCCACCTGTCATCATTTTGGACAGTGACTCAGACTCATCCGCCACTTCACCGACCATTGTTGCCGATTCCCAGATGCCGTTGTCGACACCTACCAGTGACCCTGGCGCTTCATCCTCTGGTGCCAGTAGTCATGCACCTACCCCAGTGGTTACCTTTGACGGAGCCGAGGACCTCCAGGAGATTCCAGCTCCACTTGCCCGCGGACCCTCGGAGCCACAGCACCATCCCGGTGGTGCTGTGATTCCCGCGGATCTTGGGGAAGGTCCAGTCCGTAATGAGTATAACCATTGGTGTCGACGCGCTCCTGATGGACGTCTCGTGCCGATTGGACCCGACAGATGATGGCCGCCCGAGGAGAGCTAGTACAGCCACCCGTGCAGCCACCTCCACATGATTCGGACGACCCATCATCCGCCGATTCTTCATCCGATGACTCATCCTCTAACGAATCTAGTGACGAGGATTCTGATGAGGACCCTGATGATGCACCTGTACAGTCACCCTCCACCCCGCCGAAGAAGCGGTACCGTTTCGATGGTACCGTCATTCCAGGGATTAATGGAGGTCGAGCATTCACTGACGCATATGGTCGGCGTCGTAGGGTTACCGCCCGTAAGCAGCTTGTGCCTTATCCTGCTGATCCCTTCATCTGTAAGATTTACCGCTTCGCAGCCTTTACTTCTGGAGCCGGACCGTCTGCACCACCAGCTTCACCAGCACCACCCGTACCGACTGCACCGCCTGCCCCACCATCTCCCTCTGTCGAGGAACTGATGAGGGATGTGTAGATCCTCCGTGCTCAGGTAACTGAGCTCGAGGACCAGATGTCCCACGTATTGGACATCCTACACCCACCGTCACCGTAGAGCTTTTGTAGTAGATTTCATTATGTAATCTAGTTGTAGTTTCATGTTTCACTTATGTATTGTACGAACCTATGCGAATGTATGCAACTTATTATTATTAATGAATGGAACCTTGTGTTATTTAATTCTTGCACAGTGTCCTATTTACGTTGCTGTATGATGATTCTGTGGTATTTGTACCTGGTTGCATTACTTAATAAACATGTGATGTGTTGACTCCATGTTGGTTACCATATACTGTATTATTACTATTTGAATACCGAATTTTGACTTGAGTCAAAAATTTTGTTTAGAACATCATGGCCAACGGAAGATCAACACCGACCGCAGCCCAAATCGAGAAAATGATCAATGAATGAGTCGCCACAGCTTTAGCAGAAATGAACCCCCAAGCTCCACCGCCACCGGTTATCCAGCCCATTCGTAATGAGTGTACATACAAAGAATTTCAAAGCTACAAGCCCCACAACTTTAGTGGAACGGAGGGGCCAGTTAGTCTCACTAGGTGGTTTGAGAAATTAGAATCTGTGTTTCGATTTAGTAACTGCTCAGAGGCGAACAAAACCAAGTTTGCTTCATGTACGATGTCTGACGGTGCACTAACATGGTGGAACACGTTGGCTCAAGCAAAGGATATTAATGAGGCATTTGCTACCCCATGGGAGGAATTCAAAAGGGCCCTGATTAAGGAATATTACCCTAGGACCGAGATCCAGAAGATGGAGATTGAGTTTATGCAGTTGAAGGTTGTGGGAAACGATCTCGATGGTTACAATCGTAGGTACTTGGAACTAGCCCTGATGTGTCCTACCATGGTTACCCCTGAGTTCAAGTGTATGGAAAGATATTTGTGGGGACTTCCTAAGTCCATTAAGGGAAACGTCACCTCGTCTAAGCCACTCAATGTCTCGAAAGCAATGCGCATGGCGCATACCTTAATGAACCAAATTATCATCGATGAACCAGAAAAGGCTAAATCCGAAGCGGGTAGTAGTGATAAGCATAAATGGGACAACAACAACAACAACAACAAGGGTAGAGCCTATGATCAAAACCCAACGAAGCGACACGAGGGTTTCAAAGGAAACAACAATGGTGGGTATCCCAATCCGAACACCAACTCGAACCCCAACTACAAGGGTACTCTACCACAGTGCAAGAGGTGCTACAAGCACCATACCGGGTACTGTAACGTTGTTTGTGAATAATGCAAAAAGACCGGGCATATTGGCAGGGACTGCAAGATCACCACCATGACTGGGAAGCCGAACCCCAATGGACCGAGAAAGTGTTATGAATGCGGACAAACGGGCCACTTCAGAAATGAGTGTCCCAACAAGCGAAAGGATGGCAGACCACCACGTGGACGAGATTTCAATGTTAATGCAAGGGATGCTCGTGAGAACCCCGACTTGGTGACAGGTATATTCACTATCAACAATCTATTAGCTTCTGTCCTATTTGATACTGGTGCCGATAGAAGTTATGTATGTAGACACTTTTGCGATAAGATAAATTGGTTGTTAGTTCCTTTAAAGGAGAGTATGCTTGTAGAGGTAGCCAATGGAAAACTTGAGAAAGTTAACCATATTAGTCGAGGAGCCATTATCAACATAGCTAGTGTGGATTTCGAGATTGACCTGATACCCATTAAGTTGGGAAGCTTTGATGTTATTGTCGGTATGGACTGGATGACCAATATAAGGGCTGACATTATCTGTGGAGATAAAGCTCTTCGTATACCACACGGAGATGGCGAGCCACTGATCATTTACAGAGAGAGATGTACCTCGAAGCTGAACCTCATTAGTTGCGTGAAAGTGCAAAAGATCATGAAGAAAGGACGTCTTGATGTGCTAGCACATGTGAAAACATTAGAAACCAAGGTGAAGAGTGTGAACGATGTTCGAATTGTGAACGAGTTTTCCGATGTCTTTCCGGAGGAATTGCCTAGATTGCTGCCACCAAGAGCAGTAGAGTTTCAGATCGACTTAGTGCCAGGAGCTGCACCTATAGCTCCTGCACCTTATCAACTCACACCTTCTGAAATGCAAGAGTTACAGAGCCAATTACAAGAACTGCTAGACCGTGGATTCATCCAACCAAGTTTCTCGCCTTGGGGCACACCTATTTTTTTTGTGAAGAAGAAGGACGGATCCTTCCGCATGTGTATCGACTACCGTGAACTCAACAAATTGACGATCAAGAATCGGTATCCTCTTCTCCGAATTGACGATCTTTTTGATCAACTACAAGGATCGAGCGTTTACTCTAAGATCGATTTGCGATCCAGTTATCACCAGTTGAGGGTGAAGGATAGTGATGTGATGAAGACTGCATTTAGAACTCGTTATGGTCATTATGAGTTTTTCATGATGCCATTCGGTTTAACCAATGCACCTGCCGTATTTATGGACCTTATGAACCGTGTCTGCAAGCCATACTTGGATAAGTTCGTTATCGTCTTCATAGACGATATCCTCATCTACTCTAAGAGCGAAGAAGAACATGAACAACATCTTCGTTTAGTGCTTGAACTCTTGAGACAAGAGCAACTTTATGCGAAATTCTCCAAATGTGAATTTTAGCTGAAGGAAGTCCAATTTCTGGGTCATGTTGTAAGCGACCAGGGTATCAAGATTGATAATGCCAAGATTGAAGCTATCAGCAAGTGGGAAACCCCCACTACTCCGATGCATATTCGCCAATTTTTAAGTCTCGCCGGTTACTACCGAAGATTTATTGAAGGTTTTTCTCTGATTGCGCGTCCTTTAACTGCGCTGACTCACAAAGGGAAGAAGTTCATTTGGGAACCCGAACATGAATCTGCATTTCAAACCTTGAAGAAGAAGTTAACCACCACACCTATCTTATCACTTCCTGAAGGCAGTGATGATTTCGTCGTTTATTGCGATGCTTTGAAAAGTGGTTTTGGTTGTGTACTGATGCAACGCACAAGGGTTATCGCTTATGCCTCTTGTTAACTGAAGATTCACGAACGGAACTACACTACTCACGATCTCGAGCTTGGAGCCGTTATCTTTGCGCTCAAATTGTGGAGACACTATCTTTATGGAACTAAGAGCACTATCTTCACCGACCACAAAAGCCTCCAGCACATCTTTGATCAGAAGCAACTGAATATGTGACAGCGTCGATGGATCGAGACGCTGAACGACTATGATTGTGAACTTCGTTATCACCCTGGCAAGGCAAATGTTGTAGCTGACACTTTGAGCCAAAAAGAGAGGATGGCACCTCTTCGTGTTCGAGCACTGAACATTACCATCCATTTGAATCTCAACAGCCAGATCCGAGTAGCCTAAGATGAGGCTCTCAAGGAGGAAAATATATCTCATGAACATTTGAACATACTTGTCTCTCGATTCGAGGTTAAGGAGACTGGACTCCGATATTTTGCCGGAAGGATTTGGGTACCTCTTTATGGAGATCTACGGAACCTTATTTTAGATGAAGCCCACAAGTCGAGATATTCGATTCATCCAGGAGCGGAAAAAATGTACCACGATCTTAAAGAACAGTATTGGTGGCCTAACCTTAAGAAGGACGTTGCAACTTATGTTGGTAAGTGTTTGACTTGTTCGAAAGTTAAAGCTGAACATCAAAGACCTTCTGGGTTACTTCAACAACCGAAAATCTCGCAATGGAAGTGGGAAAGGATAACAATGGATTTCATCACCAAGCTACCTAAGACGGCGAGCGGATACGATACCATCTGGGTTATCGTTGACCGTCTTACCAAATCTGCACACTTCTTAGCCATGAAGGAAACTGATACGATGGAGAGACTCGCTCAACTATACATCAAAGAGGTTGTATCTCGTCATGGTGTATCCTTATCGATCATTTCAGATCGCGATCCCCGTTTTGCTTCCAGATTTTGGCGTTCTTTACAAGAAGCCATGGGAACCCATCTCGACATGAGTACTGCGTATCACCCGCAGACCGACGGACAGAGTGAATGAACTATTCAGACTTTGAAGGACATGTTGCGTGCATGTGTCATTGATTTTGGAAAGGCCGGTGAAAGGCATTTACCGCTAGTCGAATTCTCGTACAACAACAGTTTTCACTCGAGCATTAATGCCACACCTTTTGAAGTATTGTATGACCGCAAGTGCCGATCTCCTATTTATTGGGCCGAAGTAGGCGAAACGCAAATCACCGGACCCGAGATAGTCCATGAAACCACTGAGAAGGTTGTCCAAATTCAAGCGAGACTCAAGACGGCCCGTGATCGCCAAAAGAGTTATGCCTACCTTAAACGAAAAGACTTTGAATTCAACGTGGGTGACCGAGTAATGTTGAAGGTTGTGCCTTGGAAAGGTGTGATCCATTTTGGAAAACATGGAAAGTTAAACCCACGATACATTGGTCCTTTTGAAATCTTGGAACGTGTTAGACCCGTTGCCTACCGTTTGGATCTTCCGACTCAATTGAGCTCAGTTCATCCTACTTTCCATGTATCGAATTTGAAGAAGTGTCTTGCTGAACCGGAACATGTCATACCATTGGAGGAACTTACGATTGACGATAAACTCCACTTCGTAGAAGAGCCTGTTGAAATTATGGACCTTGAGGTCAAAACTTTGAAACACAACAAGATTCTGATCATCATAGTACGATGGAATGCCAAACGAGGACCTGAGTTTACCTAGGAATGAGAGGATCAAATGATGCAGAAGTATCCTCACCTTTTCCCAACTCCTCCATCTACCTCAACTTAAAATTTCGAGTCGAAATTTTCTTTAACAGGTGGGTAATGTAACAACCCGGAATTTTCCAACATTTACTTATTAATATTTATTATTAATACTTGTGTTTTAATGAATGTATTATTTATATACATTTACTTGTTACCGCGATTGACTTTTATTTGCCTGACACGTCTTTGTGACACACGAACTTTTCACGAATAATATCTAGAATATTATTTACATTCATGATTAATTTTTATTAATCATTTTTGATTAACTAAGGTTAATAGTTAATTACTTGGGCTTTAATTGGATTAATTTGTTAATTACTTGAACTTGAGCTTTTATTAATGTTAATGGACTTAGAAGCCCACCCTACTTATCTTAATGGACTAATTAGCACACCTCATTATACAAGTATTACTTTAAGGTTTAACTAGATTGATTAGTGCATATGGAATCTAGTTACTACATACTTACACTTTGTTCCAACACCATGCAACCTTATTACCATTTTTTTGAGCCAAATACATGAAGTAACAAGTGGACTTTTTCCTTTCCTTTTGCCTTGTAAAGCCGTCGGCCTTTGTGGCCTTGGGGAATGGTTTTGTTTCAAATTTTGGTGACTTATGTACTAGTATCTCATCCCATTCTCACACACTTCATTCCATACTTTCATTTTTCTCTCATTCTCTCTCAAATTTGTAAGTAACATGAGAATTAATTCCCTTCTTTCTTTCCTTCAAAAACCGTAGCAAACAACACATCATCATCATTCTTTTACTTACTTCTTGTTGTTGTTTAATTACTTGAACTTTGTTGTTGTTGTTTACTTACATGTTGTTAAGAATCAAACTCTCTAGTTTGTTCTTCATTCCATCTTGTATTACAAGAACAAACAAGAACCTAAACTTTCTAGTTTATGGTTCTACATTTAATGTTTTGAAAGATTGAAAGTTCATAAGTTGTAAAATCATTACTTGTGTTCATGTTTGTAAACTTAAAGTTTACTTTCTTAAGGATCAAGCCTTGGCTTGAGTCTTTCCAAGTATGAACAACCATGAACTTGTTACTTGTTTATTTAGTTTATATTCATCATTTTGTACATGTTTTAGTTCGTGATTTTGGTTACATGGTCAAGTATTACAAGTTAATCTTGATCTCATACTTCTTGAAACTAAAAGTTAACTTTAAAAGTTCAAGAACATGGAAGTATAACTTTCTAGTTATAACTTCACATACATATGAAAGATCTAAGTTTCTATAGCTTATGGTCTACTTATTTTGTCATAAACAAGAGCTTATAAGCTTACATACACTTTACAAGATGAAAATCTAAGTTTTGTAACTCATGGTTTCATTAAGGTAAAGATTCATGTCTTATAACTTAGGATTTAACTTAAATACTTTAGATCTAGACTTTTGGGTCTAGGATCTTCAATATCTAACTAAGAACTATGTTCTACAATGTAAGATCTTGTTTAATTAATTTACTTTCAAGTTTGTAGCTTAATATTACTTTTAGAGTTCATGTATGTGTCGGATCTAAGATCTTGATGTAACTTTGGTTCATCAAACTACTTACAACCCTTAAATGAGTTGTGCTACTTATCTTAGACTTACACTTGTGTTATGATGGTCAAAACTTGGTAAAGATGATGCAAACACATCAACGAGTTGTACACTTGAAGCTATATGCATCAAGGATGAGAACCGTGGTGAGCATCGAGCACCAAGAACCCATCGGAACACTAAACCTACTGTTTTTGGAGTCTGATCAGAATACCTGGGCTACTGTAAAGTTGATTTTCAGTTAGATCTGTTCGATTAGATAATTTTTCGTTTAAGACTCGTCTTAATCCGAGTTACGGTTTAGGATCTATGGCCCTATGAACGTCACTATGTCCTTTTAACGTTGTGCTGAAAATTCTGACCTACTCACACTTAAACCATCGCCTTGGTTCTGGAATTTTTAAAGAAACTAAAGGACTCATATACGGAACCATGGCCACTGGTCTCACCTTATTTCAGTTTGTATAGAGGCCGTGACGACTGACCGAAGTCAGCCTTTATTTTAAACTCTTTTCTAGAATGAAACATACTTTATACTTTTGTTTGAAGATGAATGATGATAACCCTTAAGACCTAATTTACATACATTTAAACCTATTGGGATGATTTACTGACTTAGTAACTTTTGACTTAGGTTGAGGACTTTCCGGACCAACGTACTTGCTTACTTTTCCCGAGTCAACTTTACTACTACTTTTCCACTGTGAGTTATATCATCCCTTTTTACTTTAACTATTTTGGGAACTGAGAATACATGCGCATTTTACGTTTTACATACTATGCATGAGTACTTAAACTTTATATATGTGTGGGTTATACAACGACATAAACTTTCCCCTTAGCTCGGTAACGTTTAGTCATTGGTCTTTGAACCGGTGAACGCGAACCTTAGATATGGATCCATAGGGTTTGACATCCCAACTCGGGCTAGTAGTGCTAGCATTTAACGGGTGTTTAATACTTCGTAAATATATGCACTCGCCAAGTGTACTTTCAGGGGGTTATAAACGTTAAGTTAGTTACCAAGTGCCCACGGTTAAACATATACTTTTCATACTGTTTTGAAACGCTGTTGAAGCACTGAAATCTCGTGGCATACCTTACATTACTGTTATACTTAAACTATAGCTCACCAACCTTTGTGTTGACGATTTTAAGCATGTTTTTCTCGGGTGCTTAAGGTTGCTTGCTTTCGCGGTTGTACTAGTCATGCCTTGTAGACACCCGCTACGCTTGTTAGATTTTTCACCGCATGAAACCTTTTATTTGCATTCAAACTATGTTACCTTTTGAAACAATGATTTGTAACGACCCTTGGGTCACGTACTATTACTAATTGCTTCTGTTCATTGAAGTATACTTTTGTTGTAAGACATTTGATGTTGGTTAAGACATCACCTTTATTCACGAATGCAAACTTGTTTTGAAACCGCGTATAGTATTTGACCTTGTAATGATCCTGTTGTTGATGATTCGTACACGATGGTTTTGTACGGGGCATCACAGATATTTTGTACACAAGGTATGTGTACGGTTATGAAGCATTTTGAAAAATGATTTCGTACATGAGATATGTGTACTGTATTTAAAAGAAATCGCATGTACATTACAGGTGGGTATAGGATTCGTGCCCATTTGTACCATGCAATATTTAAATCTTGTGGTCTATCAAAAATTACTGAATTTTATTGTTTTATGATAAACTTATGAACTCACCAACCTTTTGGTTGACAGTTTTAAGCATGTTTATTCTCAGGTATGAAAGAAATTTTTCGCTGGGCATTTGCTCATTTTAGAGATATTACTTAGAGTCATTCATGACATATTTCAAAAGATGTTGCATTCGAGTCGTTGAGTTCATCAAGAATATTATTAAGTCATTTATAGTTGGATATATTATGAAATGGTATGCATGCCATCAACTTTCGATGTGATGAAAGTTTGTCTTTAAAAACGAATGCAATGTTTGTAAAATGTATCATTTAGAGGTCAAATACCTCGCAATGAAATCAATTATTATGTAACGTTTATAATCGATATGAACGGGGCATTTCATGATGGTCATCTCTGATAGTGATGAGGATCCTGAGGAGATCCCAGCTCCACCCAGCCCTAGTCTCCCGGGGCCACAGTATCATTCCGATGGTACCGTGATCCCTAGGATAAACGGGGGCCGTCCATTTCTTAACGAACGTGGACACTGGGTCAGATGTACCGCCGGCTGGTGGGTTGTGTTGATTCCACCTGGCAGACATCGGATCATGACCAGCGGCCGGACATATTCTCCCACACGTGATGCACCTGTACCACCTTCAGACGACTCAGACAGTTCATCATCAGACGAGACCAGTGAGGAGGATCCCGAGGAGGATTCTGAGGAGGACCCCGAGGAGGAGCCTATACCGCCACCCTCTACCCCGCTAAAGAAGCGTTACCACTACGCGGTACCGTTATTCCTGGGGTAAATGAGGGCAAGCCATTCGTGAACGCGCAGGGATAGTTGGTTAGGATCACGGACCGTAAGCGGGTTGTGCCGATACCTGCTGAACCATTTGTGCGTAAGGTCGCCTGTAATGTGCCATCTACTTCTGGTGCTACATCTGCACCACCGGCGCCACCTGCACCACCTGCCCTACCGGCACCTCCCACCATTGAGGAGCTAATGAGGGAAGTGCATGCCCTACGTGCCCGGGTGACTGAGTTCGAGGACCAGGTGTCCCACCTGATGGACGTCATTTATCCACCATCTCCATAGGACTTATGTGTTAGATTTCATTATGTATTTCCATTAGTAGTTTTATGATTTCATTCAAGTATTGTACGAAAACTTATGAAGTTGTATGCGATCTTTTCTTATTATGTATGGAATTTAATGTTGTTTGAATTATTGTACGACATTTTCTTTAAGATATTGTATGATGGTTTTTATGATATCTGTAACTAGTTTCCCATACTTAGTTAACATGTATTGTGTTGATTGAATAATTGATTACCATATTACTATGACATTATTAATTATCGAATAATGGATTTTGAATTAAGTCGAAATTTTTTTTTGGAAGATCGATGACTAGAGGAACACCCACTGCAGCGCAAATTGAGGAAATGGTGGCTACTCGAGTGGCCATATGTAACAACCCGACTTTTTCCGTTTACTTTCGTTATTTGTCCGTTAAGTATTTAACGGTGTTTACTTAGACTTGTGTGTTGACTTGTGTGTTTAATAGAATTAAATACATGCTTATTAGAGAGGTTTTTGAATTAATAGGTTATATTAATTTATGAATTTATTTCGAAAAGTGAAATAACTAGAAAATGTTACGATTAAGTTAATCGCCTAGAAAGCTTTTTAGTTTACGGAACTCAAAAAAAACGACGAAATAATTATTTTCAATAATTATTAACTTTAAGAAAAACTAATTTAATTTATTATTTATTTAGTTAATTAAATCCGGTGATTTCATTTCAACGACTAGTTAACGTTCCGGAGACCCGGTACGGTTAACGGTATTCGAAACGGATCACGTGCGTACAAAGACTTAAGCAAAAATGAGCCCGAGATCCCATAAAAGGGCCATTCAGCCGAACCCTCCCCAACACCCCATAATTGGATTGTTTTGGTCCATTACTTGCTAGTTGGGTCATTAGTGGGAAGTATTAGGCCCTAAACCTAGATATAAAAGGAAATTAGAAAGCAAGGAACCTCATAATTCACCTAATTCAATCGACACTCTCCACTCTCCCTCTCCCTCTTGGCCATCGGCCACCATCACACCACCACCACCTTCAAAAGTCGAAATTAGAAGAAGCCTTCAACACGAACGTCGTTCTACGCATCGTTCTCTACGTGGTAGTATAAGCAATTTGATCATTAGAGGTATAATTGCTAACCCTTGTTCTTATAAAACTGAATTTTGTTCAATTACATAGTGTATTAGAGTCTAGTGCTCAATTAATGGTGTCTTGTGTTGTTATTTATCATTTGATTGCGTAATTAACGTTGTTTATATGAAAAATGAATTTGTTTCTTGTAGATCTGATAAGATTTACATGAGAATTGATCTTGTATTATGTTTAAATAGAAAGATATCGAAAAGTTATTAATTTTAGACTCCAATTTTACGTGATTTCGTTATCGTATGCTTAAGATATGCTTAATCGAAGATTTGACTAGGTTTTTGTTCGTAATCCTTTGTGTTTTTGCTTATATAAAGTCTAATACTGTATTCCTTATGAAAAGTTATGCAAATTAGACTTATGATTTGCGTCAAAAGGTTATGTAATGCTCCCGTTATATCTTGGTTTTTAAAGTGAGCTGAATCGGTTTTCAAAGTTACTTAAAAATTGCTAGATTGAACTAGGAGTTGATTGAGACTTTGATCTTCTGGAATATGTTATTATAAGTGTTCCTTGACATATTTCATTTGTATGCAAACTTTCAAAAACATGATTTGCCATGCGATATGTGCTCGTGTACGTGATGTGTCTAGTTGATGATTAAAAACTGATGAGTCTGTAAAGGTTTGCGGAACTGTACAAATTGGCCAAAGCAATGTTTCTAATTATTTTATCACTAAAACTTTGAGATGTTTTGAGATGAATCCAAATGGCCGTTCGTTAAAATCTATTTTCTATATTTGTTTAGAAATGTTTAAAAACTGATGCACGGGCAGAAATTGCTGTAACGAACCATGATTAGACCCTTTCTGATATTGGACTTTTATATGTCGTATGAGGCTTTGACTGGACTTTTTGGAATCAATTTTTAGTTTAGTTATGATATAGAGTTGTTCATAATTTAATGAGTTATGTGCTATGAGCTATAGTTGTATCTTTCTACGATGTACGTTTTTCGAAGGCATGCTTTAAGATGCAAAAGTGCAATTTGCTTTACTATGACTTGTAAAATGATGTTTGACCTAGGTTTGACATGTTGACCATGTTTGCATGACCTACTAAGATTTTTGACTTTAGTTGACCACTTTGACCGCGTTGACTTTAGGGTTGACTTTGGTTGACTTTTGTTGACTTGCTTGGATTAGTTGACTGTTACTTGTTCGTTGAGTCAGTCTGAGCACTAGGACTTTGCGTACACTATGGGTTGACGTTGTTTGACCTATAAGTGTATACTTAAGATGATTTACTTGTTTAGGTTGCGTTGTTCAGTCGAGATTGTTCGACAACCGTACGTTTTGCTAAGAAATTTACAAGTGCTTTTGCTAAGGTGAGTCTACAGTCCTTACTACATTTTTACAGGGATGAGATGCATGCTTTTTACAAATGTTTTACATATTAGGCACAAGTAACTTAAACAACTATACATATGAGTTCAGATCAAAAATCCCTTAGCTTGATTATATTAGTTACTTTGTAAGCTCGACTTATAGGGACGGTACCGTTAGGTTTGACAAACCTCACCGCAACATAACTGGTGCTTATTTTGTTGTTACTCATACACTTGATCGGTGTATCGCCATGATAGGGTAAACTAAAGACGTTGGCTCGGCCTACGCAAAGGTTAAAGCTTTATAATCAAGTGCTCATGATAATGTATACTTTTCTATGATGTTTTCCAGAAAATCTTGTTGGCCTAACTTACGAAATGATTTAATAAACCTGTAGATTCACTCAACGTTTTTCGTTGATGTTTTGCATGTTTTATCTCAGGTTCATAGAGGAAGTGCTTCCGCTTAACTGAAGTTATTATGCTGTTTGCTGCTAGAACTGGACGGCGTCCAGCATATTTTATCATTTTCATTTCAGGAACAAATATTCGCATTTAAACTATTTTCTTTCGAGATGTTTTGGGTTCATATACATTAGTCATTTATGTCAAACGTTTTCCAGTTACATTTTCTTTAATAAATGACTTTGATTTGATAATTAATGCGAATACTTTTCGGAAACGTCTCATATAGAGGGCGTGACCGCTAAACTGTGGGACCAGGAGTTAATATTCCGTTAGTGGATTCTGACAGGGTATTACATTTGGTATCAGAGCTGGTTTAACTGTGTTCAAAGCAACGACCAGTTAACGTTCCCAGGATTCGGGTTCAGTTAACGGTAATGACTTTGGGCGAGTTAGTCATAGATGGGGTTGTCACAGTGTAACCTATGACGAAGCATTGGCTCTTACCCCTTGCGATCCCTTGCAAAGAAAGAGGAGGGTTGGCAGTTTGGCGGAAACGCGTGCCATAAAATCAGTGCCTGAAGTACGCTCAGTGGTCACCCTGTTCGCAGGAAAGGCACTAGGTGGGTTTTACCCCAAATGTAAGGTATTACATTTGGTATCAGAGCAGATCGGTTACCTAGGACTAGGTTGCATTAGAGAGTCAACGTTAGGACATCTATTGAGTCTAGACTATAACCCTAGACTTGTTAAGTTACATGAACCCTAGTTACATTATCTATTATTTTACTTGATTTCTATAATGACATGATTACTAGATGAGCTAACTTTGTGTTTTCTTTGAGTGCTAGATGACTTCTTCCAATACTATCATTCTTACCGACTCCAACACGGAATCCGAGGAAACCGTGCAAGCACAAGGGAATACGATACTCGATTATGCGGATGACACTGAATCTGTACCCGGAAGGTAGTCCAAAGAGGAAGAACCAGAGGAGGATCCCGAGGAGGACTCGGAACCCGAAACCGAATCTGAACCTAACTTACCCGATTCGCCTACTCATCCCCAGTCACCTTTTGTTAATCCCAACTATGTTAACCCCTACGGACCGAGAGGCCACCGTAGGATACCGAAAGGACCCGCTCGAGCTAATAATCCATTTTATAAGAGTTTTCGCTATGATAACCAGTCACTTGTGATGTGTCGCCGTTTTCATCCATATGACGCTTCTACATCTACTTCTAAACCTAGTACCTCCACTGCTGCTGCTAATGACAACAACCCTAATGACCTCACGTTGCGAGTTGAAAACTTGGAGAAGATGGTCGAGTATTTATTGAAGGAGCTTCAAAAACGCAAATAGAGATCGCTTGCTTAGACTTGTTCCACGCTATTGAATACTATTTGAATATTATTGTTTATTATTTGATATTCGCACATACATTGCTAGATGTGGTTTTACTTATGTGGTTTTACTTATGACATGAGAGATATGTCGCTATCATTGGTTATGCATGATTTTTGAACGAGAAATTTTATTACATTAAGTGTTGGATTTACTAATGATTGATCATGTTTAGTGGTTACTGTTGCTATTGTTAATTAGTGATAATGCTACTAGTGTACATTATCCTTACTACTACTACTACTAAACGCTATGTATCGCTACTACTTATCACTAGTCATACTAAAATCACTATGATTTAATATTATCTACAATGCATCATTTCCGTTGCTAGTATAATTTTTATATGTCGATTTCATTGACGCTAACCGAATGTATTATCTTGACCAGAAAGATAATGCCGCCCAAGCCAGTTTCCCAAGATGATGTTCGTCGGTGGATCTCTGAAGAATTGACCGAGGCCATGGCAGAACTTCGCAATGGAACCAACAGCAACAATGTGAATGCTACGAATCAGCGAAACCAGGATGCAACTAATACTCAGAACAATGGACAAGCAGGGTGTACGTACAAGACTTTCCTGAGTTGTGAACCACACTTTTTTAATGGTACCGAAGGTCCAGTTGGTTTGACTCGTTGGTTTAGGAAGCTTGAGTCTGTTTTCTGTATCAGCGGTTGTAGAGATGCGGATAGAACGAAGTTTGCATCTTGTAAGCTATCTGATGGCGCTTTGACATGGTGGAATACTTATGCAAATTCCGTAGGTATGGATCAGGCTTTTGAGACTCCATGGGAGGATTTGAAATGACGGATGATCGAGGAGTATTGTCCCTACACTGAAACTGTTAAGATGGAGCGGGAACTCCAAAACTTGAAGCTAGTGGGTACTAATTTGGCAAGTTACAACAAGAGATTCTTTGAGCTTACTCTCATGTGTCCACATATGGTTACTCCCGAATGGCACAAGATCACTCTGTATGTGAGAGGTTTAACCGAGAACTATACAAGAGGCTGTTGAGATAGCTAGTGAGTTGATGGCTCAGGTTGAACAGCGAGGAAAGACTCCTGCCTCGACTGAGACTAAAACTTATGATAACAAGAGGAAATGGAACAATAATAATAACTCGGGGAAGAATTTCAATCAGCAACCCTTTAAGAAACAAGATACTGCTAAGGGCAACACAGCAACTCCGAATGCTAATTCTGCTTATAAAGAAAAGTTACCGTTGTGTGCTAAATGTAATAGGCATCACCCGTGAGATTGTTTGAAAAGGTGTGATAAGTGCAAGAAGAGTGGACATGTGGCTACCGAATGTAGAGCTGGTATGAATATGTGTTATGGGTGTGGAAAAGAAGGTCACTTTCGGAAGGATTGCCCAACTGATAGTAAGACTGCTGAACCTGCAAGAGGAAGGGCTTTCAACATAAACTCTAGTGAAGCTCGTGATGATCCTAAGCTAGTCACTGGCACGTTTCTTCTCGATAATCGACATGTTTATGTACTTTTCGATTCTGGAGCTGATAGAAGCTTTGTGTCTAGAGATTTTTGCCATAATCTTAAGAATCATGTATCATCATTAGAAAACTTATACTCTATAGAGCTAGGAAATGGTAATCTAATGAGTGCCGATAAGGTTTACCGTAATTGTACTTTGAATTTGGCTGGAATGTCATTTAAGGTAGATGTGATACCGATTAAGCTGGGACGTTTCGACCTTGTGGTTGGAATGGATTGGTTAGCCGAGAATAGAGCCGACATTGTTTGTCATCAGAAGGCAATTTGCATTCCTGTTATCGAAGGTGAACCTCTAATGGTGTATGGAGAGCGGAACAATACGCCGTTACATTTTATTAACTGTTTGAAGGCGCAAAAACACATGAGAAAGGGTTGTCTTGCTATGCTGGTTCACGTGAGTAAAACTGAATCTGAAGGCAAGAAACTCAAAGATGTGCATTGTTAGAGAATTTCCCGAGGTGTTTCCAGATGAGTTACCAGGATTACCTCCGCATAGAGATGTAGAGTTCCAGATTGATTTAGTTCCCGGAGGAGCACCAGTAGCGCGTGCACCGTATAGACTCGCACCATCAGAATTGCAAGAGTTGTCTAGTCAACTGCAAGAGCTTTTAGACAAAGGATTCATTCGACCGAGCTCGTCACAGGGAGCTCTGATGTTAAAGCGAAGGGGTACAAAATAGTTATATTTTTACTACAAAATACTATTAAATACGATACAATTTTACACAAGTTATTTATTTATTTATAGAGTGGATATACCTAAACCTTGCTACAACACTTATAGGTAGTGTATCTAATCGTACAGTAGTGTAGTTTTTAGTAAGTCCGGTTCATTCCACAGGGATATTAGCCAAGTTTAACGCTATATTTTTAAAAACTATATTTGTAAAAATATAAATATATATATAAGTAGTATTATTATTATAAAAAGGGGGTTTTTACCGTTTAATGACCGGTTTGTCAATTTTAAAACTTAAGTCGCAGTTAAAACCTAATGTAAAATATTAAAAATAAATATAACTTAATTTTAAGCGTAAATTAAATAACGGAATTATGCAATAAATAAAATGACGATAAATAAAATTGCGATAATTAAAAATGCAATTAAATATGAAATAAAGGAATTATGCTTATTTAAACTTCCGTAATCATGATGTTTGACGAGTTGATTTTAGTTTATTACCATGGGTTAATTGTCCTTTGTCCTGGATTATTCAATATGTCCGTCTGGTTTTTTTCCATAACAGTCCATCAGTCATAAATATAAAGTGCGAGTGTCCTCGTCAAATTATCCTTATATCCGAAGTCAAATATTCCAACTAATTGGGGACTTAAACTATAATTACACCAATTTTTCTTGTATATAATTCACTCCTGTTTTAATAAGTCCATAGACTATTAATCCCTTTCCGTGTCCGGTTAAATGAACGATTATTAGTACTTATAAAAATCCGGCCCATCGTGTCCGATCGAGTGTATATGGTTATTTATAGGTACCTCTAATTGTAAATCTTTATATTAAATTAACAAACTATCATTTAATTAAACAAATATAAAGCCCATTAATAACCCATAGTCTAATTTCCACAAGTGTCGTTCTTTTGTCCAAACCCCAATTATGGTACAAAGCCCAATTACTCTGTCTTTAATATTTAGCCCAACATCACGATTACTTCGGCTTAAATAAGCATAATAATAACTTAGCTACGAGACATTAATTTAAAAAGGTTGAACATAACTTACAATGATTAATAATAGCGTAGCGTTACACGGACAGAATTTCGACTTACACCCTTACAACATTCGCTAACATACCATTATTATTATTAAAATTAAAATTAAAATTAAAATTAAAATTATAATATATATATATATATATATATATATATATATATATATATATATATATATAAATACGTTGAGAGATGAAGAAAGAAAAAGATGTTTTTTCGTGCAGAATTCGATGGCTTTTATAGGCCCACATTTTACTGTGCAGCTCCGCGAGTGCGGAGCTTTTGTTCTTCCAAACTCCGCGAGTGCGGAGGTTCGCATTCCTGCTCACACAAATTGGATCCTAGGCTGCCGACGTTTATTTTTATAATATATAAATATAATATATATAATTTACATAATTAATTATATATTATATTATATTTATGTGCATAGTTGACTTGTAATTTTAGGTCCGTTGCGTCGTGCATTGAAAGTTGGTTCATGTCTCGGTTCCGAATTTTCGAACGCCTTTTCGTACGATTTAATTTCTTGTACTTTACGTTTCACAGCTTGTACTCTTGTCATTTTTAGGCGTTTCTCATCAATAATTTGAACCTCTTTGATTGTACTTTGTACTTTTTGGCGTTTTGGTCATTTGCGTCTTCAATTCGTCGAATCTGCCTTTTGTCTTCATCTTTTATTATTTAAAAGAATATCACTTGTAAATAGAACAATTGCAACCAAAAGCTTATCTTTCTTGAGGGATAATGCTATGAAATATATGTTCGTTTTTAGCATTATCAAATATTCCCACACTTGAGCGTTGCTTGTCCTCAAGCAATATAGAACTTTGAAGAAAAACATATTTGAATCACTTCTTTATTCTTCACACTTTGTACATCAGTGATTTCAATACGGCGGTATGAACAATGATAGTAACGATGTGGTTTACAGTCCTACATGACTATGAAAATTTAGATCCTTAAGGAAATTGGATCTTTATGAAAACATTTGATCTTTTGAAAATTTAATCTAGCTTTTACCCTAGATAAGTTTTCCGGAATAACCCTTCACCGGTGTTTGCAAAATGTTTATGTGGGTTGTATGGGTTTCAGATTTGAAAATTTTAGCTCAAAACTTATGGTTTTGTGTTCCCCACTTGCTAACCTTGTATTGGGAAAGTAACACGTCCATTTTACTTGCTCCGTATATTGTCTTTCGGTAAACTACCATCCGGTTGTAAAGGAAAGCGTTGAACAAGCAACTGTTAAGGCAATGTCCCGTGACATGCTTTTGATTATGGTCTATATCGTGTCGGATGCAATTACTATCCTTTGTAGGAGCAATAGTAAAGATCACCCTATAATTTTTTGGTCTGGCACAAGGTCCTGTCTTCGACCATGCTATGCAACCACCGTTCTTATGGTTGACACCCGATTTGGTTCAGGTGACCAAATGAATTCCGGTGAATTCTTAGGATTTTACTTTCAATGGTAATGAGCGTATTGAAAATGGGTTTTTAGAAAACAAATCGGTTTGTAATTTTGATCAAAATATTTTCTCGTTCAAGCTCGAGTTTAGATATCATCGAATTCCATGAGTTTGTAATTCTCAATCTTTAAGGTCAATCTCTAGGATTGAGTAATATCAGGATTAAATGGTGATTTTTAATCTTTAAGAATATTATCCTTTCTGGGGGTCTGATTCATTAGTCTTATCAAGCTAATTTGCACGGCGCCCTCCCCATTTTACGAGACAGATCCTCTCATGGTTAGGATAAGTCTGACCACTTGGCGATCCTGTTTGATGCTGAGGTCCGTGAATTTCCAGCAGATTTTCGAGATGACTTTTCTAGATTTTTCGTCAACCTACAGCTGGTCTGGATGACAACTTCCTGAACTAAATCAAGAAGCGTGTGTCTTTTTCCTCGGAAGACTTTACTTTCCTTTAAATCAAGTGGTACATTTCTTTCAAATATATTATAAGCAATCAGGTAAAACTGATAAAATCATTCAAAACAAAAGTATCTTCAATTATTGGTACAAAAATATGTGATATGTAATTTGAATAACTTGGTAAATTTTTCCCACACTTGGCTTTTATTTTATTTTCTTTGTCTTTTTATTGTCCTCTATTCCATTTTAAATGAATTCTAACATTTTAAGTTGTTTCTCAATTTATATCCTTTACGAGGTAACAATAATTTCGGTGTTAACACCTAGTTTTATCGCTCATAAATATGTATAAACATGATTTTGAGTTCATTTAATTGAAAATTTTGAAAAAATTTTCTAGAATTAGGTAGTCAGTATATAAGACTAGGGCTGTTCTTTATTATCAGAGAACACTAGATTCTAATACAACTACTGCGTTACTAGTATTTTTAATGGTAACCAAGTGTATAAGTCAAAAAAATTTTAAAAATCCGAAAGAATTTAACCCCTTCCCACACTTAAGATCTTGCAATACCCTCATTTGCAAGAAATCAGTAACAATTTAAATCATTGAGGGTGATTATCGTAAAAAGATGATTAAAATTCTACCAAAGTTTCCAAACATATTGTTGTATGCTTTGAATGATAAATGGTGCACTTCATTTGTTCATTCCGTCTGTTGTTACATCACATTTGTTTTTTGTTTTGTCGTCAAAATTATTGCTTTTGCTGAACTTAATGCCAGTTTTTGAAAGTTCGCTGTTTTTACCCTGTTTATAAGATAAACTACAAACATACTTTTTTTTTTAATAAAACCTTTTACTTTTAAAAAAATAATTAATTAATTTTAAAATTTTGTTTTCCTTGGTATTTAGGACGAGATCGTTTCGGTACGTTTACCTAATCCGTCCCTCGACAAAATTTTAAAATTTGTCATTTTAAAGCGATTGTTTTAAAAGCAAATATTTTTGGGTTTTTTAAATATTTTTGGCATACTTTAAATCAATAAGATTAAAAATAATGATAATAAAATTTCTCGTCCCGCCCTCGGGTAAAGCAATTTCGGTTCAACGACCTAGTCTTCAACTCACGACGAATTTTAGAAATCATTTTTTTAAACTTAATGAAATAAAGTAAATTTTGTTTTTAAATTCACACAAAACTTAAATAAAGAAAACATATAAATTTTAAATAAAACCTACAAAAAAAAAAAATTCAGAATGGGGGGAGAAAATTAGTTCTTTAATGTCTGCTAGCGGAAAAGACCAATCGAATTCCATTCTCGGAACTACATGAGAACAGAACAACTAAATCTAGATAACATTTTCTTTTTAGAACATTTGAATCTCCCAACACTTAGGTAGCTGTGGTGTCGAAATTGTGATTAACTTCATCGTCAATTTCTCTTGGACCATAATCAACTTGCATATCTGTGACTTTTGCTTTAAGCCATTGGTCGGATTCTTGTGTAATATCCACAAATTCAACTAGTATCGCCTTTTCTTTGGGCGATAGATTGGATACTAACCGGTTACATAACTTAAAGTTCCCCTTGGTTCTAGCATCGCGAATACGTTTAATAAGTTTCTTCATTGAACTGTTAATAACGGGGTCATTTAATTTCGCATCAACAACGGGGTTCTTTGTTATCAACTCATCATTAGGTGTTACTTCATCTTCCCCACACTTAGGCGTTTTATTATTGTTAAGCACTACTGTTGAAGTTGGTAAAACAATGTGCTTCTCATCGATCGTTTTTACTGGTTCAACGGTTTTGGTTGGTGGAGATTTAGACTTTCGACTCACAAAGGTGATCGATTTTTCACCATCACTAAGTGTCATTCTACCCTTTCTTACATCAATAAACGCCTCGGTGGACGCTAAGAATGGTAGACCTAAAATTAAAGGAATTTTTGAGTCCTCTTCTATGTCAATAACAACAAATTCAGCTAGAAACGTTAAATTACCCACTTGAATGGGTAGGTTGTCAGTAATTCCAACTGGGTGCGTAATGGTTTGATCAAAGAGTCGAACACTCATTTTCGTTGGACTTAACTCACCTACTCCTAATCTCTTATATAATGAAAGAGGCATAACACTCACACTCGCACCTAAATCTGCTAGTGCATCATACATGACACAATCACTAAGTAGACAAGGAACAATAAATTCACCCGGATCACCCAACCTGGGTGGAGGTTTCGGTGGAACTGTCTTTACCGGGTTTACTTTTACGGTTTTTGTTTCTTGCACTTTCTTATTCTTTTTCTTCTTTCCAGAGGTATCACAAACTTTATTACCTATTACTTTCTCATACTCAACTCCTTTTCTTGGAAACAGGACGGGTGGTCTGTAGGGTGCCACCACTGGCTTTACATACTCGGGTGGTGGTGGTGGTGTAACTTCTTCATCGTTACTTACATCTAAAACCTTCCCATCTTCTGGAGCTGGTTTTTCAGAATTTGTTGACACCATATTAACATTCTCATTCCGAGAATTTACTTCAGTATCACTCTGTAGCTTTCCTTGTTCCCTCTTACTCATCAAGCTAGCAAGAGTACCTACGTGTTTTTCTAGATTCAAAATGGAAGCTTGTTGAGTTCTTAATGACTGATCAAACCTCTCATTTGTTTGGGTTTGAGATGTAATAAATTGTGTTTGAGATTCCATTAGCTTTGCCATCATTTCTTCCAGATTTGGCTTTTTCTCTTCGGTTTGTTGTGGTGGTTTATACAAGCTAGGTCTTTGTTGATTGAAAGTGTTGTTTTGAGTTGGTTGGTTATTCGGACCTTGTTGGTTGTACGAGTTATTGTTGGGTCCATTTGGATTGTAAAGAATGTTTTGATTTCAATTGAAGTTTGGCCTTGGCGGTTGATAATTATTTTGATAATTATTTCCCGGCCTTTGGTTCATGTAGAAAACATTCTCACGTTGTTCCATCGTTTGTTCAACATTACAATCTTTCGTTAAGTGTGGTCCACTGCATTGCTCACAACTGATTCGTATTGCGTGAATATCATTAGTCATCTTTTCCATTCGTCTTTCGAAAGCATCTATTTTTGCGAAAACGGAATCAAAGTCATGGCTAGAATCGGCTCTAGCCGCTTTACATGATCTAACGATATCTTTTTCTTGATGTCACTCATGAGAGTGGGAAGCAGTGTTATCAATAATTTTGTAAGCTTCAGTTGCGGTTTTCTTCATAATGGAACCACCAGCTGCTATATCGATATCTTTTCGTGTAGTGATGTCGCATCCTTGGTAGAATATTTGTACTATTTGATAAGTGTCTAAACCATGTTGTGGACATCCTCTCAACAACTTTCCAAATCTTGTCCACGTCTCATATAGAGTTTCAATTGGCTTTTGTGTGAACGTAACTATTTCTCCTTGAAGTCTCACGGCTTTAGATGCCGGAAAGAATTGTTTAAGAAATTTTTCAAGTAAAACATCCCATGTATCAAATGCCCCTTCAGGTAATGATTCTAACCAATCTTTGGCTTCTCCCTTTAAAGTCCAGGGAAATAACATGAGATATATCTGTTCATCCTCCACTTCTTTTATTTTAAATAGAGTACAGATCCTATTAAAGGTACGAAGATGTTCATTTGGATCTTCCTTCGGCACACCACTAAATTGGCATTGATTAGTTACCATGTGTAGGATTTGTCCTTTGATTTCATAATCTGGCGCATTAATGTCTGGTCGAGTAATTGCGTGACCTTGGCCAGTGCGTTTAGCTCTCATTCGCTCTTCCATATTTAGAGGTTCCAGATTTTCCATTATTGAATTTGTTGAATCTGAATCACTAGAGGATTCTGATTTAATGGGTTGTTCCTCTACAATCTCTGTTTGAATGATTCGTGGTTCCGGAGGAAAGATTAGTGGTTCAGGATCTCTGAATTGTCCCTGAATATCCTCCGGATTCTCAATTGTGAGGTCGGGTTCAAAAAATGGATTATCGGAAATTTGAATTGGAGTACTTGGTCGACTAGATGACGATTCTAAAGAAAAATTAACGGCAACAATATTGGCTAGATGTCTTAATCGAGTTACAGGTGGTGAACGTATGAAAGGTGGTGAACGTTTCGCTCGGTGCATTCACTGAATATCCTATTAGTTATAAAATATAAAAATTATATAAGTTATCAAATTAATAGACTTTTCTGATTTTACCCACGTTTCGAATAGCCAATAGATGCAGCAGGTAGCCAGGACCCTTTAAATAAGAAGCCCACAACTCGCCACTAACAAATCCAACTATTACTACGAACCAGAAAAATTTTGGATGTCTATCAATTTAACCACTTAAAATAATTTTTTGTTGAAATTTAAAGAAATTATAGAGAAGAAATAGAAAATTCTATATCCTAAAAACTAGAGCGTCGTGAAATAAGAAAGAAAAAGAGCGCGTCGGAAAAACGTCGAAAAATAAAAGAATTTAAAAATAAAATAAGAAAGTAGCGCGTCGAAACTTAAAATTCTAAAAATTAAATATTAAAAGTTGCGTCTAAAGGTATTAAAGCTTAAACGAAATTCTATATCCAAAACGGCAATATCTTAATTAGGCACTAAATTTTATTAAATACTAAAACGATAAGTGACGTCGTAAAATTCTAAAGCGCCTAAATTTTAGTCTAAAGAAAAAGTACTTAAGGGATTTTACGGCAAATCCTAAAAATCTAAAAGTATAAAAATAACTACGGCAAAAACTATAACTTAAACTAATTACGAGCAAAAAATATAAATATTACGAATAAACGATTAAAAAGATACGAAATATAGAAATAATACTTAAAGTTATGAAAATACAATTTTTATAAAAATATTATTTTTATTATTGTATAAAAGTATTTATAAAACTAATTAACACTTAAAACTTAAAATACAACTTTAATTAAACTATGACTAATTAATATTAAATATAAACCCTAATTAGATTAATTAATAAAAATAATAATTAAATTAAACCCTAAAATGTAATTAATGCAGTCTAAGGTTCTGGCGTGTCAGGCAGCTCCGCGAGTGCGGAGGTCTACTGCCCAAAAACTCCGCGAGTGCGGAGGATGCAGATTCAAACGAGCTGTAGGCCCAAATTATGCAGGTCCAGTTTTTTTTTTTACTTTATAATCTTTACAAAATTAATATAAGTAATATTTATTAAAGTAAACTTATGTTTTTAAGAACTAAAAAAAATACTTTTATACTTTATATAAATTATATAAAAATATATTTTCTTTTTTTTTTACTTGAACACTTAAATAGATACATATATATATATATATTATTTTTTTCTTTTTAATGTTTTTAACACTTATTATAAATACAAAATATTTTTATGAAATACGAAATAATATATTTTTACAAAAATATAGTTTACAAAAATATAGCGTTTTGCTTCGGCGTCCCCGGCAGCGGTGCCAAAAATACTTGATGTTAAAGTGAAGGGGTACAAAATAGTTATATTTTTACTACAAAATACTATTAAATACGATACAATTTTACACAAGTTATTTATTTATTTATAGAGTGGATATACCTAAACCTTGCTACAACACTTATAGGCAGTGTACCTAATCGTACAGTAATGTAGTTTTTAGTAAGTCCGGTTCGTTCCACAGGGATCTTAGCCAAGTTTAACGCTATATTTTTAAAAACTATATTTGTAAAAATATAAATATATATATATATATATATATATATATATATATATATATATATATATATATGTAGTATTATTATTATAAAAAGGGGGTTTTTACCGTTTAATGACCGGTTTGTCGATTTTAAAACTTAAGTCGCAGTTAAAACCTAATGTAAAATATTAAAAATAAATATAACTTAATTTTAAGCGTAAAGTAAATAACAATAATGAAATTGCAATAAATAAAAATGCGATAAATAAAATGACGATAAATAAAATTGCGATAATTAAAAATGCAATTAAATATAAAATAAAGGAATTATGCTTATTTAAACTTCCGTAATCATGATGTTTGACGAGTTGATTTTAGTTTATTACTATGGGTTAATTGTCCTTTGTCCTGGATTATACAATATGTCCGTCTGGTTTTTGTCCATAAGAGTCCATCAGTCATAAATATAAAGTGCGATTGTCCTCGTCAAATTATCCTTATATCCGAAGTCAAATATTCCAACTAATTGGGGACTTAAACTATAATTACACTAATTTTCCTTGTATATAATTCACCCCTGTTTTAATAAGTCCATAGACTATTAAACCATTCCCATGTCCGGTTAAATGAACGATTATTAGTACTTATAAATATCCCGCCCATCTTGTCCGATCGAGTGTATATGGTTATTTATAGGTACGTCCAATTGTATATCTTTATATTAAATTAACAAACTATCATTTAATTAAATAAATATAAAGCCCATTAATAACCCATAGTATAATTTCCACAAGTGTCGTTCTTTTGTCCAAACCCCAATTATGGTACAAAGCCCAATTACCCTGTCTTTAATATTTAGCCCAACATCACGATTACTTCGGCTTAAATAAGCATAATAATAACTTAGCTACGAGACATTAATTTAAAAATGTTGAACATAACTTACAATGATTAATAATAGCGTAGCGTTACACGGACAGAATTTCGACTTACACCCTTACAACATTCGCTAACATACCCTTATTATTATTAAAATTAAAATTAAAATTATAATATATATATATATATATATATATATATACGTTGAGAGATGAAGAAAGAAAAAGTTGATTTTTCGTGCAGAATTCGATGGCTTTTATAGGCCCACATTTTACTGTGCAGCTCCGCGAGTGCGGAGCTTTTGTTCTTCCAAACTCCGCGAGTGCGGAGGTTCGCATTCCAGCTCACACAAATTGGATCCTAGGCTGCTGACGTTTATTTTTATAATATATAGATATAATATATATAATTTACATAATTAATTATATATTATATTATATTTATGTGCATAGTTGACTTGTAATTTTAGGTCCGTTGCATCGTGCATTGAAAGTTGGTTCATGTCTCGGTTCCGGATTTTCAAACGCCTTTTTGTACGATTTAATATCTTGTACTTTACGTTTCACGGCTTGTACTCTTGTCATTTTAGGCGTTTCTCATCAATAATTTGAACCTCTTTGATTGTACTTTGTACTTTTTGGCATTTTGGTCATTTGCGTCTTCAATTCATCGAATTTGCCTTTTGTCTTCACCTTTTATTATTTAAACGAATATCACTTGTAAATAGAACAATTGCAACCAAAAGCTTGTCTTTCTTGAGGGATAATGCTATGAAATATATGTTCGTTTTTAGCATTATCAAGCTCCAGTACTATTTGTGAAGAAGAAGGATGGATCTATGAGACTCTGTATTTATTACAGGGAGTTGAATAAGTTAACTATCAAGAATAGATACCCGTTGCCGAGGATTAATGATTTGTTTGATCAATTGCAAAGATCTGCGTGTTACTCTAAGATCGATCTGAGATCAGGTTATCATCGGATGAGAGTGAAAGAGGCAGATATATCGAAGACAGCGTTTAGGACACGCTACGGTCATCATGAATTTACTGTAATGCCGTTTGGATTGACGAACGCACCGGTAGTGTTCATGGCTCTCATGAACCGTGTGTGTAAGCCATATCTAGACAAGTTTGTTATAGTGTTTATCGATGATATTCTAGTATACTCTAAGAATGAGAAGGAACATGAGCAACATCTCCGTTTGCTACTAGAGATGCTCAGGAAGGAGTAGTTGTACGCAAAATTTTTGAAATGTAACTTTTGGCTGCAAGAAGTGCAATTTATGGGTCATATCGTAGGTGTCAATTGTGACGACCCGGAAATTTCCGACTAAATTTAAACTTAATCTTTATATGATTTCGATACGATAAGCAAAGTCTGTAAAGTTGAATCTCAAAATTTTTGAACTGTTATCGTATATTCAATTGACCTTCGATCATTACCGACGATTCACTAACAAGTAGTTACAAATAAATGTATACAGATACCTAGATAAGTGTATATATATATATAAGTATATATATATATATATATATATATATATATATATATATATATATATATATATATATATATATATATATATATATATATATATATATATATATATATATATATATAATAATTTGAACTAATAAATATACAATTTACTCAATTGAAATTAAAAGTGTAAACTAATGAACAGAATAATTAAGTTGCTATGAATATATATAAAACTTATATAAGTAATGGTATATATAGTAATATATATATATGTATATATAATTTATAAATATTCAATATTTGATAAAAGATATTATGTAATATATATATATATATATATATATATATATATATATATATATATATATATATATATATATATATATATATATATATATATATATATATATATATATTACATACCTATTAAATATTACATCAAGTTAATTACAAGTTTAAAATATAATAATTATACTAATGCTATTATTACTTCCATGATTATTATTAACATTAATATTAATATCACTAATTGTTAAATTATTATTTTCAATATATATATAGATATGAAAGTTAATACATGTAAGGTGTTATAATTACTAATATTATTATTATCATTATTAATATCATTATTATCATAATTAGTAGTAAAAATTATAATCTCAGTTATTACTACGATTATTATTATTATTTTTATTATTATTATTATTATTATTATTATTATTATTATCAGTATTATTAGAAATCTTTATTATTATTATAAATATCATTATATTTATAAATAATACAAATTATTATTATAAATAATATAATTAACTGTAATGATATAGATAATATTAAAATTAGGATGATGTTATGATTATTACTATTAATAGTATTTTATTATCATTTTTTTACTAGTATTAAATATTATTGTTTTTGGTATCATTCTTAATATTATTATTTTGGTATTATTATTATTTTAAATATTATTATATCTATTATTACCCTTACTAAACAGAAATTATTTATTTTTTATTTATATCAGTATTAGTAATATTATTTATTTTTGTTAATATTAAAAGTATTACAATTAATTATATATAATAAATATTAATATTAATAAAATCAGTAGGGGAATGAATCTGTAACTATCTTTCTGTTGTTAATTGGTACTCTGTCCCTAAATTTGAGCACCAGTCGAGATTCAATTATCACAAGCAACCAAAATCAGTTGCACATCCTTTTCCTATTTTTATTTTTATATTTATTTATCTTCTGCTTAATATATTAACTGGTCGACCATTTTATCTGTATTTAGGAAACGAATTCATCAGTTATACAATTTAAATCATTCAGTTCATTCATCATCAATATCACCTACCAATTTCAAAACACAGTGTGATGAAGAATTAATAAAAATTTCATTAAAAACTGCACGTTCGTTCTCTATTCTTCAACTTTTTATCAAAAATTCGTTTTAGCATCAATCTTAAAAATCTAAAAATGCTGTTAGGTTAGGATTCTTATAGTTAATCGTTCTGCAAAAATTCGAGTTTCAATTCATCAAATTGAGTCTCAATTTAAGAGTCAAAGTTTATAAACAAAAAGTCAACAGTTTCTTGTTAATTCAAATTCGTAACTTAGATGATGTGTCAATCGTAATTGTTGATCTCCGAAGGTTTCATGAGTGATTTTTTACATAATTCGTGTTGTAACCATTTTCCAAAAAGTTCTTAAACTCAAAAATCATTATTTTTTTTTGTTTATTACGAACGACAGTAAGCAGAGGCACTCTAATTTTTTTTCCTTTTCTGATTGATCACAATCACACCACCCAGGACGTTCTAATTACAATTAAAAGTCCTAATCTAATTATTGTAAGAATGGATTTTGCATCTGGGTCGTCTGAGTTTTGAGAAGAGGAAAAAGAACATATAACTATAGGTACGGGTTATATAAAAATGGAACTGGATAAATAACAGAAAAGGAGTGTAGAGCAGGTAGTTTAGTGGGTGTTCGGGTTTACAAGGGGTCGCGTGTTCGAGTCTAGGCCGAGGTATTTGTTTTTGGAGGAGTTTTTGAAGGTAGTCACATATTAATTTTATTATTATGAATATTATTATTATTATAGTTATTATTATTATTATTATTATTATTATTATTATTATTATTATTATTATTACTAATTATTGTTATTACAAATATTATGATTATTATTATTAACATCATTGCTAGTGTATGTATTATTATTTTTAACATGATTAGGATTATTATTAGCATCATTTTATAGTTATTAGGACTATTATTGCTACTACTGTTATTATTAATGTTATTATTATTATTATTATTATTATTATTATTATTATTATTATTATTATTATTATTATTATTATTATTATTATTATTATTATTATTGAAATGATTTTTATATAAAAAAATTATTATTTTTAATATTATTATTATTAATTTACATTATTATTAAAAACTATCATTATTATTATCATTACTATTTTAGTTATCATTATTATTTTAATTATCAATTTATTATTATTTTTATAACAAATAATTATGATACTTATAATACATATAATTATATACTAAACATATTAACATTATTTTTATAAATATTACAAATAACAAATTATTGATAAAATACTAATACACATATTAAGATATCTACATGTATAAATATTAATTTTTTTTAAATATATACAAATTAAATACAAATAACATAAAAACTAAGATATAATATATATAAATTTATTCGATTACGATTATATGTTTTAATATATATATATATATGAATGATATAGGTTCATGAATCCGAGGCCAACCCTGCATTGTTCAATGTCGTCATATGTATTTTTACTACAAAATACAGTATTGTGAGTTTCATTTGCTCCCTTTTTAAATGCTTTTGCAATATATATTTTTGAGACTGAGAATACATGCGCTATTTTTATAAATGTTTTATGAAATAGACACAAGTAATCAAAACTACATTATATGGTTGAATGATTTAAGCCGAATATGCCCCTTTTTACTTGGTAACCTAGGAATTAGTAAACCAGTCTACTAATTGACGCGAATCCTAAAGATAGATCTATTGGGCCGAACGAACCCCATCCAAAGTACCGGATGCTTTAGTACTTCGAATTCGTTTTTAATCATGTCCGAAGGATTTCCCGGAATAATAGGGGATATTCTTATATGCATCTTGTTAATATCGGTTACCAGGTGTTCAACCCATATGAATGATTATTTTTGTCTCTATGCATGGGACGTATATTTATGAGAAATGAAAATCTTGTGGTCTATTAAAATGATGGAAATGAATGTTTGTGATAAACTAATGAACTCATCCACCTTTTGGTTGACACTTTAAAGCATGTTTATTCTCAGGTATTAAAGAAATCTTCCGCTGTGCATTTGCTCATTTTAGAAGTATTACTTGGAGTCATTCATGACAGATTTCAAAAGACGTTGCATTTGAGTCGTTGAGTTCATCAAGATTATTACTAAGTCATTTATAGTTTGGATATATTATGGAATGGTATGCATGCCGTCAACTTTCGATGTAAAGAAAGTTTGTCTTTTGAAAAACGAATGCAATGTTTATAAAATGTATCATATACAGGTCAAGTACCTCGCGATGTAACCAAATGTAATGTATTCGTCCAGATGGATTAGGACGGGTCCTTTCAGTTGGTATCAGAGCGATGGTCTTAGCGAACCAGGTCTTGCATTAGTGTGTCTAACTGATAGTTACTTAGATGCATTAATGAGTCTGAACTTCGACCGTGTCTGCATGTCAAACGTTTTGCTTATCATTTCGTGTCGAAAATCATCTACTTATCATCCTTAGGAAATTACCTGCTTATCATTCTTAGTCTAGACACATTTTACTGCATTGATTGGATGAATAGTGTATAGAAAAAAATTCATATTTTAGCGTATCTGCTACTGTAGACTTTTCTCGATAGCTTCGGTAGATTCCTCCGTAACTTATGGGATTTTAGTATTATATATGCATATGTAAATTATATATTGCAGAATACTAATCTACATCCTATAATCTATTTCTTATCAAACATCATTCATTTGATCGTACGAGATGAATCCCTCAACCAGTTCGAATTCCTCGAATTCCGACAGCTATTCCGATATGGAGTTTCACCTAAGCTTCAAAAGCAGTGTCACCAGAATGAATCAACCAATCATCCATCCCCAATTCATCTGATGAGTTCGTAGTCGACTTAATCAATGGAGACGCGAAGAAGGCGATCCTTTTCACCAACCGAGTTTACCTCTTGACAATGAACCTGAAGCACTTATCAGCGAACCAGTCCGAAACACCATCTTCACCCACATTCCCCGGATATCTCACCATGATTATATACTATCTCAAATTCTGAATCTTATTCATCCTCTCGTTCCAACCGCCAATCATCCCGGAGTAATAGAAGAAGTCAACGAGCTTCACGCCCGAGGTGTAGCCATGAAAATATGGTGCAAAATTTACCAGCTTCAGCAACATCACCGTCATCAACAGTACCATCAGTAACAGCACCAGTACCATCGACAAACCATGCCTCAACATCTTATTCTGTACCTCGAGTATAATCATCATTCTACGTATCATTCTACATCATTTATCTTCATTTTGCATGACGATTTTGAAATCTCTAATATTTTAGAGATTATATATTCTTATTCTAACGATAAACCAAATGAGTAATACTATATTAACTCATTAAATACATGATTACATCTGAAGAAAATACATATGTAAGTATATTTTCACTAAGATTGTAATTAAAAATTATTTCGTACAAACTGTTAATGGTGAAAATATTTTAACGGGTAGGTAATACCCGAGGAATATTTAGATTTCACATTAATAAATTACATTGTACATTCTTCGAATCTGATTCAACGGTCATTTACTATCCTACTTATATCCATAGATATATATACATATCTGTTCATCGCAGAATAACCATTTTTATTCAATTTCATATTTAGATTTTGACTTATCGGAATCCAACAAGTGGCATAAAGAAGAAAACATTGGACAAAATAAAATTTGTTAGAAACTGTAACCCGGAATTTTCTGACCAAATTATACTTATGAGATTAATATTTACATAAATTAAACTATACCAACATGATAAGCAATCTAAATTGTTGAGACTTGTGTTTTTGAAAAGAGTTTTACACAACGTTTGACCGTCCAATATGACCGATGATATCACGAACTATATAACATACGATAATTATACGTTTGTGTATATATATGTATTTATATATATTTAACATGATCTAAGTATGGTTTAACATCTCATTGTGTACTAATGACAATGAGTTATAAGTATATTTTGAAACTACTAACTTAAGTTTTCAAAACGATAACTATACGTAACATTCTTTGATATATATACTTATAATCTATAATGCTTATACATGTATCGTATATATAATGTATTTAATCACTTTTTAAGGACTTAAATACATAAAACAATATAAGTATATTCACAAAAGATAGCTATATTTGAATTCTCGTTCCGTTTCCTCAAGATTTCTATATGTATATCTAGGGTATATGTACCCGTATCATACCCAGCTTCTATATGTTTTTACTATTGGTATATACACATCAAATCAACATCCTAATCAACATTATTACTGCCCTAGATATTAGGTAACTAGGATTTGTCAAGTAGTATGAATTATTAGTAAGAAAACAAAATTAGGAATCATTTTCTTTCTTTATAAACTAAAAACGTTTTTATAAATGAACACCATTTCTTCACTCCATTTTCTCATACCTACACCCTCATTTCTCTCTCAAAATACTCCTAACTTCATACTTGATCATCTTCAAGCATTTTCCCCATCATTTAGCTTCAATTACAAGCCTTAAACACCATAAGAAAACTCTTTCAAGAACATATCAAAATAACCACCCATTTGAAGAAGTTTACTTCCAACCTTTTGATCTAACTCCACCACTCTTTGATTCCAAGATTTTTCTTATCTCTTAGAGTAACTTTGTCCAAGTAACTTGAGGTAGTAACCTTATTCATAACCTTATTCGATTCATATTTATATAGCTATCTTATTTTGTGTTGTAAAATTTTAACAACAAGAACATAGTTTGAATGATTTCAAACTTGTTCTTAAACTAAATAGATCCTTCTAACTTAACTTTTAAAAAACTTCAAGACCTGTAATATATCATAATGATATGCTAACTTAACAAGATACAACTTGTTTTTACAAAGAACATCTTAAAACTGAATCTACGTCGTCGGAGTGCAACCGGGGGCTGTTTTGGGTTGGATAATTAAAAACCATCTTGAACTTTGAATTGGAAGTTCATGTTCTAGAAAAATGATATTTCTTATGAATATGTTAACACATAAAAATTTCATGGTTTAACTCAAAGTGTAAGTATTTTTAGAAAAATGATCATTAAATGTTGTTTTTATGATGGAAAATGATCACTTTCATAAGTTTCACCAAAGTTTGATCTATAACCTGTGATTTCAAATACAAACTAAGGTATTTTCAGTTCATATTCTTAAAATTTGACTCGATCCAAGGAAGTGGCAATTTGAACTAACAAAAACGGAGTTGTAATGAAGAAACTACGACTAAAATAAGATTGGGTATCCGAAGCTAGTTTAGCTACGAAAATATTTGGAGAAAAAGTAAATTAATCATATCTTTTCTAATTAATATGATATTTCACATATATTTACTCATGATTTGATTTTATATATTTCAGGACCACCAGTAAACAACACGAGAAGATTAATCATAAGACCTCATGATTGTACGCAACACGTCATTTGACAACACGGTACTTTATGTACGCAACACGTCATTTGACAACATGGTACCATGGGTCGAGATTAATTCTGATCAATACGAATACGATGGGGTCTTTATTTATTTTATTTAAGCAACTAATTGTGGACCACTAACATCGGACTGCTAACTACGGACTAAGAAAATATTAAAAGTATTAAAAGTATATATATATGTAACGATTACTTAAAAAGAAAATATGTTGATATATTATATATATGGTTAGGTTCGTGATATCTATCGGAGACCAAGTCGAATTAAATACCTTCAAGGCAAAAGTGAGTTTCATTTGCTCCCTTTTTAATTGCTTTTGCAATATATATTTTTGGGCTGAGAATACATGCGCTGCTTTTATAAATGTTTACAAAATAGACACAAGTACTTAAAAATATATTCTACATTGAGTTGTACCACTGGCATATTTCCCTGTAGCTTGGTAACTACTATTTACATGGGTATTGTAAACGCGAATCCTGTTGATAGATCTATCGGGCCTGACAACCCCAACCGGACTGGACGACCAGTATTCAACGGTTGCACAGTACTTCGTTTTGGTGACTACACTTGGTACGGTGTAGTGATATTTCATAATAAAGGGAATATGCGACGTTGATTAAATATTAAGTATGGTTACCAAGTGCTCAACCACTTAGAATGCTTTACATACACTTGCGAGTGTATTACGTTTATGATTATGAAATCTTGTGGTCTATTAACATATTGAAATGATTGTTATGATAAACCTATGAACTCACCAACCTTTTGGTTGACACTTTAAAGCATGTTTATTCTCAGGTACGAATTAAGTCTTCCGCTGTGCATTTGCTCAATATAAGGACATTACTTGGAGCCGATCATCACAATGAGACCAAATGTTGATGACTTCGTCCAGGTGGATTAGGACGGGTCCTTACAGTTGGTATCAGAGCAGTGGTCGTAGCGAACCAGGTCTTGCATTAGTGTGTCTAACTAGTAGTTGTTAGGATGCATTAATGAGTCTGGACTTCGACCGTGTCTACATGTCAAAAGTTTTGCTTATCATTTCTAGTCGGAAATCATCTGCTTATCATCCTTAGAAAATTACCTGCTTATCATTCATAAGTCTAGACACGTTTTACTACATTTACTACATTGATAGTGTATAGACGAATTCTTATCTTAGCATATCTGTTATTGCGAACTTTGACTGATATCTTTTCAAAGATTCTCCGTAATTTACGGGATTTTGGTATTATATATACATATGTAAATTCTGTATTGAAGAGTACCAAATCTAACTCCTATAATCTATTCCATACCAAAAATTCATTTTCCCCATTATACAAGATGGATTCCGCATCTAGTTCGAATTCTTCAGATTCCGACAGTTATGCCGATATAGATTTCCATTCGGGCTCCGAAAGCAGCGTCACCGGAATGGATCAGCCAATTTCCCATCATCTATTCTGGATGAATTGGGGATGGGTTCGTAATATACTAAATCACTGGAGACACGAAGAAGGTGATCCATTCCATCCACCAAATTTCCCTCTTGGCGATGAACCTGAAGCACTTACCGGCGAACCTATTCGAAACACCATTTTCTCTCTCATTTCTAGAGTATCTCGTCACGATTATATACTATCCCATATTACAAATCTTGTTCATTCGCTCGCTCCAACCGCCAATCATCCCGATGTACTAGCAGAAGTGAATGAACTTCGCGCTCGCGTGACGGCTTTGGAGAACATGGTGCGAAGGTTGCAAACACCAGCAGCAGCACCAGCAGCATAATCAGCACCACCATCAATAACATCAACAATACCATCATCACTACTAACAAACAACATCCGCATCACATATCTCGACATCATAATCTGTCCCACAAACATCAACATCATACGCACCATAGATACCAAGGAGTACCAACAATAATGAACGATGAAGTATTGATCCATAACTTCATTGATATTCTGCGAAGAATATGTGGTTTCAAAAAGTTTTAGAGATTTCTTATTCTAGCTCAAATCGAAAAGCAAATGAGATTAATATCATATTAACTCATTAAATTCATGATTTCATCTGAAGAAAATATATATGTATATATGTTTTCATAAAGATTGTAATTAAAAGTTCTTTTGTACAAAATAATAATGGTGAAAAATTTTTTTAACTGGTAGGTAATACCCAAGGAATAATTAGATTTCATCTTAATAATTTACATTGTACATTCGTCGAAGCTGATTCAACAGTCATTTACTATCCTACTTACAACCACCGATATACGTATTCGTTCACCGCAGAATAACCATTTTCATTCAATTTCATATTTGGATTTTGACTTCCCAGAATCCAACAAGTGGCATAAGAAGAAAACATATGATAAAATAAAATCTGTTAGAAATAAACAAATTAACTATGAAAAATTTTGTTAAGAATCCACGCTAACTGTTCTAGCTAACTGTTCCTAGCTAACTGATTACATTTTATTTATCGCAGTTTATTTATCGTAATTTAATTATCGCACTTTTATTTATCGTCATTTAATTTCTGTAATTATTTTACACACTTTAAATATCGGGACACGTATACAATGTTTTGACATATCATATCAACGCATCTATATATATTATTTAGAATCACCATAGACACTCTATATGCAGTAATGATCGAGTTCTCTATACAGGGTTGAGGTTGATTCTACAATAATATATATAGTTTGAGTTGTGATCGAGTCTGAGACGTATATCGGTCACGACACGTATTAATTAATTCGTATATTATATATTAAACTATATATGAATTATTGGACTGTTACTGTGGACTATCGACTGTGGACTAATGACATTGGACAATTAAAATGAATTAAAATATTGATTATAACATATGAAACTAAACATTTCTTCAAGATTGCCACTTGATTTCATCTTAAACCTCATTGTATCTCGACGATTACAATCAGCGTTCAAATCTATCATGATTCTTAAAAACACCTCAATCGAGAGGATAAACCAACCGCACTTCATCTACTGAAGAAAAGATTGATGCATATAGTTATGCACCTGAAAAACCCTCAGAAACTGAGTAAACGTTTGACACGTATCTGTTCTAGTTCCTTTGACATTGTTATTACCGAAGATCGTTTTGCAATCCCTTTCCAAAGTAGCTAATTTTGTCACAGCTCCAGCAAGTCAACTTCGACTTTTCATCCGAAACAACTTTATTATAACCGCGATATATATGCGTACTCTTTATTGTTACTGGGTAACCTTTTATATTCCACAATATTACCATCAGCGATTAATCATTCTAAAAAAACACAATTCTCCTGAAACTACCTCGGTTTGATAATCGATGACTCAGATCAGTTAACTTTGAAAATGCTGAAGTAGCATATTGTAGATGATCTTAATGGCCAAAAGTTTGATGATAAAGAAAGGAGTGTTAGGAACGCTCGATAGAAAATTTAGTACCGAAAAGCGGATTATGCAAAACTATGAAGAAAGCCGTGGACAAATCACAAAGAATAAGTTTGCCTTCAAAGAATCCAAATGATTCTGTACCTGCTGAAATCGTTAGCAAACATCTTATTTCTCATTCTAGACCTTCACAGACAAATCTTCTTCATCATCCATTGATATTAGAAATTCTAAGATATTCTCGTATGTTCTATTATAAATATCCTCCATATTTCTGGCGATATTTTCACAACTATTCTTATCTGAGATCATTTATCTCTCCGTAATATCTGCAACATAAAAGAAACTGTGTTAGTTTCTAAATTCTGAAACCTTCGAGTTTAAAATATGAATGTTTTGAAGTAGTGTTGGGAACTGAAGCATGGATTAGTATAATATAATGACACTTGATCAACGTCATTATATTACAGTAAGTCATGCTGAGTTTCTAATGAAGCATGATGATTCACAGTACCGTCATCATGTGCCATTTACACGACTCTTACATTCTATCTAATCTCTAAACATATCAAGAGAATATTTTTATGGATGACTCGGTCTTCTCCAGGGTATTCTGGTAATTTAACAAATCAAAATCGTTCTATTACCATTTTCTTCTTAGAGCATTAGCTATGTTCATTCTGAATTTCATATCTACGAATTCCGGACCATTACTCGCTTGACTCGAAGTCGGGAAGAGAAAACGAAAGCATGAAGCTCCAAAAAAATAATGAAGAATATAAACTCCGATAATAACTCCGAAATTACAAACCATGTATATCGATGCAGATAGCAATATAGAGACACGGGAGAATTAGAAACACTATAAACACAAGAGTATAGTAGAAGTAAATAGATTCTTCTGGTGGTAGATGAAAAAGAAGAATGACAGATATAAAAGTTTGGAGTATATCAAGAATCAGGACTGGATGGAGCATATTGATGAATGCTATAAAGTAAGAATCAAGGGAGAAAGAATAGAAGGTGTGAGTCGTGGAAAATAAGGAAACGAAGGGGTGAATTTATAGTGAAATATCCGACAGAGCAATCGAAACAGATTATTGCGTATAATCAAAGAAGATCCTGATTTCCTTAATCACCAAAGAACCAAATCTTATTACGTAAGATTCTCTTTAAATCCCTTAAATCCCGGAAATCAATCATAACTACGTCATCGGTTAAGACGAATATATTTTACTTATCTCACTCTTTTACGATAGTCTCATTTATATTCTTCGCATAATCGAATCATTTTATCTACATTACTCAATGATTATAAAACTCCATTATCACCTTGTATTTGTCATGAAAACCTTCTTATTGTTATCCATAACAACCTCTATCAAATTTCGGGGACGAAATTTCTTTAACGGGTAGGTACTGTAATGACCCGGAATTTTCCGACCAAATTATACTTATGAGATTAATATTTACATAAATTAAACTATACCAACATGATAAGCAATCCAAATTGTTGAGATTTGTGTTTTTGAAAAGAGTTTTACACAACGTTTGACCGTCCAATATGACCGATGATATCACGAACTATATAACATACGATAATTATACGTTTGTGTATATATATGTATTTATATATATTTAACATGATCTAAGTATGGTTTAACATCTCATTGTGTACTAATGACAATGAGTTATAAGTATATTTTGAAACTACTAACTTAAGTTTTCAAAACGATAACTATACGTAACATTCTTTGATATATATACTTATAATCTATAATGCTTATACATGTATCGTATATATAATGTATTTAATCACTTTTTAAGGACTTAAATACATAAAACAATATAAGTATATTCACAAAAGATAGCTATATTTGAATTCTCATTCCGTTTCCTCAAGATTTCTATATGTATATCTAGGGTATATGTACCCGTATCATACCCAGCTTCTATATGTATTTACTATTGGTATATACACATCAAATCAACATCCTAATCAACATTATTACTGCCCTAGATATGAGGTAACTAGGATTTGTCAAGTAGTATGAATTATTAGTAAGAAAACAAAATTAGGAATCCTTTTCTTTCTTTATAAACTAAAAACGTTTTTATAAATGAACACCATTTCTTCACTCCATTTTCTCATACCTACACCCTCATTTCTCTCTCAAAATACTCCTAACTTCATACTTGATCATCTTCAAGCATTTTCCCCATCATTTAGCTTCAATTACAAGCCTTAAACACCATAAGAAAACTCTTTCAAGAACATATCAAAATAACCACCCATTTGAAGAAGTTTACTTCCAACCTTTTGATCTAACTCCACCACTCTTTGATTCCAAGATTTTTCTTATCTCTTAGAGTAACTTTGTCCAAGTAACTTGAGGTAGTAACCTTATTCATAACCTTATTCGATTCATATTTATATAGCTATCTTATTTTGTGTTGTAAAATTTTAACAACAAGAACATAGTTTGAATGATTTCAAACTTGTTTGCAAACTAAATAGATCCTTCTAACTTAACTTTTAAAAAACTTCAAGACCTGTAATATATCATAATGACATGCTAACTTAACAAGATACAACTTGTTTTTACAAAGAACATCTTAAAACTGAATCTACGTCGTCGGAGTGCAACCGGGGGCTGTTTTGGGTTGGATAATTAAAAACCATCTTGAACTTTGAATTGGAAGTTCATGTTTTGGAAAAATGATATTTCTTATGAATATGTTAACACATAAAAATTTCATGGTTTAACTCAAAGTGTAAGTATTTTTAGAAAAATGATCATTAAATGTTGTTTTTATGATGGAAAATGATCACTTTCATAAGTTTCGCCAAAGTTTGATCTATAACCTGTGATTTCAAATACAAACTAAGGTATTTTCAGTTCATATTCTTAAAATTTGACTCGATCCAAGGAAGTGACAATTTGAACTAACAAAAACGGAGTTGTAATGAAGAAACTACGACTAAAATAAGATTGGGTATCCGAAGCTAGTTTAGCTACGAAAATATTTGGAGAAAAAGTAAATTAATCATATCTTTTCTAATTAATATGATATTTCACATATATTTACTCATGATTTGATTTTATATATTTCAGGACCACCCGTAAATAACACGAGAAGATTAATCATAAGACCTCATGATTGTACGCAACACGTCATTTGACAACACGGTACTTTATGTACGCAACACGTCATTTGACAACATGGTACCATGGGTCGAGATTAATTCTGATCAATACGAATACGATGGGGTCTTTATTTATTTTATTTAAGCAACTAATTGTGGACCACTAACATCGGACTGCTAACTACGGACTAAGAAAATATTAAAAGTATTAAAAGTATATATATATGTAACGATTACTTAAAAAGAAAATATGTTGATATATTATATATATGGTTAGGTTCGTGATATCTATCGGAGACCAAGTCGAATTAAATACCTTCAAGGCAAAAGTGAGTTTCATTTGCTCCCTTTTTAATTGCTTTTGCAATATATATTTTTGGGCTGAGAATACATGCGCTGCTTTTATAAATGTTTACAAAATAGACACAAGTACTTAAAAATATATTCTACGTTGAGTTGTACCACTGGCATATTTCCCTGTAGCTTGGTAACTACTATTTACATGGGTATTGTAAATGCGAATCCTGTTGATAGATCTATCGGGCCTGACAACCCCAACCGGACTGGACGACCAGTATTCAACGGTTGCACAGTACTTCGTTTTGGTGACTACACTTGGTACGGTGTAGTGAGATTTCATAATAAAGGGAATATGCGACGTTGATTAAATGTTAAGTATGGTTACCAAGTGCTCAACCACTTAGAATGCTTTACATACACTTGCGAGTGTATTATGTTTATGATTATGAAATCTTGTGGTCTATTAACATATTGAAATGATTGTTATGATAAACCTATGAACTCACCAACCTTTTGGTTGACACTTTAAAGCATGTTTATTCTCAGGTACGAATTAAGTCTTCCGCTGTGCATTTGCTCAATATAAGGACATTACTTGGAGCCGATCATCACAATGAGACCAAATGTTGATGACTTCGTCCATGTGGATTAGGACGGGTCCTTACAGAAACCAATAAATTAACTATGAGAAATTTTGTTAAGAATTCACGCTAACAAAATCCTAGCTAACTGTTCCTAGCTAACTGTTAATTCCATATTATATTTTATTTATCGCAATTTATTTATCGCAATTTATATTCTCGCAATTTTATTTATCGTCATTTAATTTCTGTTTTTTATTTTATGCACTTTAAATATCGGGACACGTATACAAGGTTTTGACATATCATATCGACGCATCTATATATATTATTTGGAATAACCATAGACACTCTATATGCAGTAATGCTGGAGTTAGCTATACAAGGTTGAGGTTGATTCTACAATAATATATATAGTTTGAGTTGTGATCGAGTCTGAGACATGTACACGGGTCACGATAGGTATTAATTAATTTGAATATTATATATTAAGCTATATATGAATTATTGGACTGTTAACTGTGGACTATCAACTGTGGACTGCCGACATTGGACAATTAAAATGAATTAAAATATTGATTATAACATATGAAACTAAACAATTCTTCAAGTTTGCCACTTGATTTCGTCTTAAACCTCATTTGTATCTTGATGATTACAATCTGCGTTCAAACCTTTCATGATTCTTGAAGACACCTCAATCGAGAGGATGAACCAACCGTACTTCATCTACGGAAGAAAAGATTGATGCATATAGTTATGCACCTGAAAACACTCGAAACCTGAGTAAACATTTAACACGTGTCTGTACTAGCTCCTTTGGCATTGTTACTACCAAAAATAACATTGTAACTCTTTTCAAATTAGCCAAATTTGTCACAGCTCCAGCAAGTCAACTTCTACTTTTCAGTCGGACTAGCCTTACTATAACCTTGATATATATGTGTGCTCTTTTATTGTTATTGGGGAACCTATTATATTCTACCATATTACCAGCAGATGTACCAGCAACCTCATCGCTCCTTGGTTTAAATATCTCCAACAAATCACTATATTTATCTATTGAAGTCTCATCATGTACTCATCCACATCTTGTAACAAGAATTGCCATACCAATTACCGGGAATCAGTAAATCTGTATTGTGAGTCTCACAACGTTTCCACATCAACAGTTATATGTATCCATATAACACTTATCTCTTAGAACTAAGATCTTCCATTCTGAAATTCTGAAAAGCACCCAGTCTGTGAATTAATACTCTGAATTTTGAAAAGTTGAATGAAGCAACAAAAACTGTAAATGACCTCAACAGTCAAAAGTTGATGATAAAGAATTGTATGTTAGCAAAGCTCAGAAAAAGTTTGAAACTGAAAAATTGATTGAGCAAACTACGAAGGAGTCTCTGAACAAATCACAAGGACTAAACTTGTACATTAAGATTCCTGATGATTCTGTTTCTGATGAAATCTTTAGCGAATACCTTGCTTCTGACTCCAAACTCTTGCGGACAAATTTTTCTTCACCATCCTTCGATATTAGAAATTCCAAGATATCATCGCATCTTTCATTATAAATATCCTCCATATTTCTGAAGATATTTTCATAACTATTCTTATCTGAAATCATTAATCTCTTAGTGCTATCAGTGTTACATCATATAGAAACTGTTAGTTTCTATATTCTGTAAACTTCGTGCTTAAAATATGAATGTTATTGAAGTAATGTTGGGAACTGATGCATGAGTTAGTATAATATAATGACACTTGATCAACGTGATTATATTACAGTAAGTCATGCTGAGTTTCTAAATGGAACATGATGATTCACAGATTATAACGTCATCATGTGTCATGTTACATAACTCTTTCATTCGGATTAACTTCGGAACATATCAAGAAAATATATTCTTGATAGTTCTATTCTCAATGATTCTGATAATTTGACAAATCAAATCGTACGATTACGTTCTTTCTTGGTTAGAACATTAAGTTCATTCGAAACTCCGTACTTACAAATTCTGGACCGTTGCTCGCTTTACTAGAAGTCGGGAGGATAATAAAAAAAGCAAAGAGATCCAAAATATAAGAGAAAATATAAAGCCCGATAACATCAAATAAATTACAAACCGTGGATATTAATACGAATAGAAATATAAAGACACGGTATAATTAAGAATAGTATCACCCCAAGGCAATAATAGAAGTAAACAGATTCTTCTGGTGAAAGATTGAAATGAAGGATGACAGAAATGATAATTAGAAAAATATCAAGGATTAGAACGGGATTAAGCATTTTCACAATCTTTTGGATGTATGAACTAAGAAAGAAAGTATAGGAATGGTGAAAATAATGGAATGGAAAAAGTTTAATTTATAATGGAAATATCAGACAGAGTAATCGAGGTAGATCACCGTATTTAATTATAGAGATCTTAATCTCCTTATTCGCCGAAGAATCAAATCTCTCAAATTTCGGAGATTTTCTTTAAATCCCTTGAATTCCGGAATTCAATCGCGACTACGTCAAAAGTTATGGAAAAATCTCCATTTCTTCATCTCGATCTTTTGTGATAGCTTCATTCATACGCTTCGATTAATCGAATCATTTTATCCATATTACTCAATGATGATAAAACTCTAGTTATCAACTCATATTCGTCATGAAAACATTTTTATTGTTAACCATGACTACCTCACTCAAATTTTGGGATGAAATTTCTTTAACGGGTAGGTACTGTGACGACCCGGGAATTTCCGACTAAATTTAAACTTAATCTTTATATGATTTCGATACGATAAGCAAAGTCTGTAAAGTTGAATCTCAAAATTTTTGAACTGTTATCGTATATTCAATTGACCTTCGACGATTCACGAATAAGTAGTTACAAATAAATGTATAAAAATACCTAGATAAATGTGTGTATATATATATATATATATATATATATATATATATATATATATATATATATATATATATATATATATATATATATATATATATATATATATATATATATATATATAAACAAAAGTATATGTATAATAATTTGAAATAATAAATATACAATTTAGTCAATTGAAATTAAAAGTGTAAACTAATTAACAGAATAATTAAGTTGCTATGAATATATATAAAACTTATATAAGTAATGGTATATATAGTAATATATATATATGTATATATAATTTATAAATATTCAATATTTGATAAAAGATATTATGTAATATATATATATATATATATATATATATATATATATATATATATATATATATATATATATATATATATATATATATTACATACCTATTAAATATTACATCAAGTTAATTACAAGTTTAAAATATAATAATTATACTAATGCTATTATTACTTCCATGATTATTATTAACATTAATATTAATATCACTAATTGTTAAATTATTATTTTCAATATATATATATATATATATAGATATGAAAGTTAATACATGTAAGGTGTTATAATTACTAATATTATTATTATCATTATTATCATAATTAGTAGTAAAAATTATAATCTCAGTTATTACTACGATTATTAGGACGGGTCCTTTCATCAATGGTATCCAAGTTGATCCTGCGAAGATAGAGACGGTTAAGAAATAGGAGACTCCTAAGTCGCCAACGCAGATACGACAATTCTTAGGTCTCACCGGTTATTATAGAAGATTCATTGAGGGATTTTCTACTATTGCCTGACCATTAACAGCATTGACTCACAAGGGTAAGAAGTATTAATGGACAAAGTTGCATGAAGATGCATTTCAGTTGTTAAAAGAGAAGTTAACGAATGCACCGATTTTGTCTTTACCCGAAGGAAACGAGGATTTCATGGTTTACTGTGACGATTCATGGCAAGGTATTGGTTGCGTGTTGATACGACGTACGAAAGTGATTGCGTATGGATCACGACAATTGAAGATACACGAGTTGAATTACACGACTCACGCTTTAGAACTTGGTGCTGTAGTCTTTGCACTGAAGATGTTGAGACACTATTTGTATGGTACTAAGTTTACTTCGTTCACGGATCACAAAAGTTTGCAGCATATTTTCGATCAGAAACAGCTTAATATGAGACAGAGACGTGGATCGAGCTATTGAACGACTACGACTGCGACATTAGCTATCATCCCGGTAAGGCTAATAAAATGTCCCGTTCATATCGATTATAAACGTTTCATATTAATTGGTTTCGTTGCGAGGTTTTGACCTCTATATGAGACGTTTTTCAAAGACTGCATTCGATTTTTAAAACAAACCATAACCTTTACTTTATCGATAAAGGTTTAAAAGACATAGCGTAGATTATCAAATAATGGTAATCTAAAGTACAACGTTTACATACGACCATTACATAATGGGTTACGATAATATATTACAACCATTTATTTTCCGAATGCAGATTTTCTTTAAACATTATCATACAAGCATGCTGACTCCAAATCTTGTCCTTAATTTAGCATGCAACAGCGGAAGCTCTTAATAATAACCTGAGAATAAACATGCTTAAAACGTCAACAAAAATATTGGTGAGTTATAGGTTTAGCCTATATGTATATCAATTTGTAATAATAGACCACAAGATTTCACTTTTCATAAACATCCATCTCATATCAGGCATTTCGCAAACTGCATAGAGATAAAAAAAATCATTCATATGGTGAAACCTGGTAACCGACCTTAACAAGATGCATATAGAATATCCCCATCATTTCGGGACTCCCTTCGGACATGATAAATTCGAAGTACTAAAGCATCCGGTACTTTGGATGGGGCTTGTTGGGCCCAATAGATCTATCTTTAGGATTCGCGTCAATTAGGGTGCCTGTTCTCTAATTCTTAGATTACCAGACTAAAAAGGGGCATATTCGGTTTAATAATTCAACCATAGAATGTAGTTTCACGTACTTATGTCTATTTTGTAAAACATTTATAAAACTGCATGTATTCTCATCTCAAAAATATTAGATTTTAAAAGTGGGACTATAACTCACTTTCACAGATTTTTACTTCGTCGAAAATAAGACTTGGCCACGAATCGATTCACGAACCTATAAAAAATATATACATATATATTAAAGTATGATCGAAATATATTAACAACATTTTTTTATTACGTTTTAACGATTTAAATTTGTTAAGTTAACAGTCCAGCGTTAGTAGTCTACAATTAGTTGTCCACAGTTAGTAGTACAGAAATAAATCAATATATATATTATCTCGAATCAATCCATGACCCAGTGTATACAAGTCTCAGACTCGATCACAACTCAAAGTATATATATTATTTTGGAATCAACCTCAACCCTGTATAACTAACTCGAGCATTACCGCATATAGAGTGTCTATGGTTATTCCAAATAATATATATAGATGACCTCGATATGATATGTCAAAACATTGTATACATGTCTATGATCTATCAAGATTACATAATATATGTTAGATTACATGTATAAATATAAGTTAGTTAAGTTATGGTTAGTATAGATTTGTTTTACCCATAATTTCTTCGTTATAAATCCGTTTTGAGTGAATCAACTTGCTATGGTTTCATAATGAACTGAAATTTATGAAACTAAACAGAAAAAGTATAAGCTTATAGTCGGAAATATAGGTTACAAGTCATTTTTGAAAGAGGTAGTCATTTCCATCGAAAGAACGACATCTTGATCACCATTTTGAAAAACATACTTCCACTTTGAGTTTAACCATGATTTTTGGATATAGTATCATGTTCATATGAAATATAATTTTTCCAAAAAACAAACTTCAAATTCAAAGATTAAGATAGTTTTTATTTTTCCAACCCAAAACAGCCCCCGGTTTTACTACAACGGCGTATGTCCGGTTTTACGGTGTTCTTCGTATTTCCAGGTTGTAAATCATTAAGTTAGCATATCATATAGATATAGAACATGTATTTAGTTGATTTTAAAAGTTAATTTAGAAGGATTAACTTTGTTTGCGAACAAGTTTAGAATTCACTAAACTATGTTCTAGTGATTACGAGTTATATTCTTCGAATAAGATAGTTTTATAAATATGAATCGAATGATGTTATGAACATCATCACTACCTCAAGTATAGTAGGTAAACCTACTGGAAATGACAAGAAATGATCTAGAGCTTCTGAAATGTCCCGTTCATATTGATTATAAACGTTCCATGTTAGTTGATTTCGTCGCGAGGTTTTGACCTCTATATGAGACGTTTTTCAAAGACTGCATTCATTTTTAAAACAACCATAACCTTTATACAATATTTTATAAACTTACAATACCACTATTATACATATAGGATGAAATATAGCACATAATATCTTTGCTACTCAGCAGCTATAAAGGCAATTCTAGTAAATACGCAAGTTATTCAGCAAAAGAAATAAAGACACGTAATTCATAAGTCCAGAAACAAGTCACGCATTCTGGTTTTACTAAGACGACTTCCCATCCTTGATCTTGTGGAAAGTAACCGTTATGACCATTAGCTAGGCAGCATGTTGTAATGTCGTCAAAAGGACGAGGGTTTCGTAATGCCCAACAGCCTCGTAGCAATCTAAAAACCTTGTTTCTTACCCCAACTACTGAGTCCGTCACTTGTGAGAATGTTTTATTTAAAACTTGCAACCCATTGTTCTTTTTCTCAATTTGATGAGAAGCGAACATTATTAACCCGTAAGCATAACATGCTTCTTTATGTTGCATGTTAGAAGCTCTTTTTAAAGAACGGAGTCCTATGTTAGGATATGTTGAGTCAAAATAGGTTCGTAACCCGTAGCGTAAAATTGCATCTGGGTTTCCCGCACTAAATGCCTTAAAGAAAACTTGTCGTAACTTAAAGTTTCCCCAATGTGATATACCCCATCTTTCAAAGGAAAGTCTTTTATATACTAAGGCATGCCTGGAATGTCTTTCAAACGTTTGACCAACTAATTTTTCCATAACTAATTATGCTGGTGAATTCTGCCCAATTCTAGACAAGATTTCATCAATCATATCTCCTGGTAGGTCTTCTAAAATTTTTAGTTGTCTATCCTTAACGTCCATTTTGTGTTTTTATACTGTAAAATAGACAAGGATTAGATTCGTAAAAGATAATTAACAAATAATACAAGCAATTTTTACATAGAACATAAAAGTACAAGCACACTACAATACATATAATACACAACATGATTACAACCCTCTAATCTGAATCACTAGTTTCTTCTTCTTCGGACTTGGTTCGTTTTCCTAATTTTCTAGGGATATATGGTGTTCCTCTAATACGAGCCGTCGTTTTCCACAATGGTTTAGAAAAACCTGGTGGTTTAGAGGTTCCCGGGTTATTATTACAATTTAGGAAATACAGATGTTGCCGATACATATAAAGTTCATCGGGGTTGGAATCAAGTTTCTCTATATTTATACCTTTTCCCTTATTATTTTCTTTTGCCATATTAAATTGGATCGAGGTAATTTCTATAACCTCATCGGAATCCTCATCGGGATCCAATTCATCGGAAAATTAGTAATCTTCCCAATATTTTGCTTCCTCGGCGGAAACACCATTGACCATTTTTAACTTTGGTCTGTTGGTTGATGATTTTCTTTTATTTAATCGATCTATTATAGGTATCAATATTTCTTCCTCCGGAACCTCTTCTTCTTTCGGTTCCTCCTCTTCCGGTTCCTCCTCTTCTGATTCCTCTTCTTCTGGTTCCTCTTCTTCCGATTCCTCTTCTTCCGGTTCCTCTTCTGGAATTTGTGGATCTTCCCAAATTATGTTCGACTCTTCATTATTATTAAGTGATTCGATGGGATTTGTACTAGTGGTAGACATCTATCACACAATATCAAACACATTAAGAGGTTAATATATCACATAATATTTACATGTTAATAATATATAGTTTCCAACAAAAGTGTTAAGCAATCGTTTTTAAAGAAAACACGGTCGAAGTCCAGATTCACTAATGTATCCTAACAAACTCGATAAGACACACTAATACAAATTTCTGGTTCTCTAAGACCAATGCTCGGATACCAAATGAAATGTCCTGTTCATATTGATTATAAACGTTCCATATTAATTGATTTCGTCGCGAGGTTTTGACCTCTATATGAGACGTTTTTCAAAGACTGCATTCATTTTTAAAACAACCATAACCTTTATTTTATCGATAAAGGTTTAAAAAGCATTACATAGATTATCAAAAAATGATAATCTAAAATATACCGTTTACACACAACCATTACATAATGGTTTACATTAAGAATATATTACATCAAAAATAAGTTTCTTGAATGCAGTTTTTACACAATATCATACAAGCATGGACTCCAAATCTAGTCCTTATTTTAGTATGCAACAGCGGAAGCTCTTAATAATCACCTGAGAATAAACATGCTTAAAACGTCAACAAAAATATTGGTGAGTTATAGGTTTAACCTATATATTATCAAATCATAATAATAGACCACAAATTTCATATTTCAATACATCCCATACATAGAGATAAAAATCATTCATACGGTGAACACCTGGTAACCGACATTAACAAGATGCATATAGAATATCCCCATCATTCCGGGACACCCATCGGACATGATAATTTCGAAGTACTAAAGCATTCCAAATTCCAGAATGGGGCTTGTTGGGCCCGATAGATCTATCTTTAGGATTCGCGTCAATTTGGGGGTCTGTTCCCAAATTCTTAGGCTACCAAGCTAAAAAGGGGCATATTCGGCTTCGATCATTCACCCATATAAAGTAGTTTTATTTACTTGTGTCTATTTCGTAAATCATTTATAAAATTGCATGTATTCTCATCCCAAAATATTAGATTTTTAAAAGTGGGACTATAACTCACTTTCACAGATTTTTACTTCGTCGGGAAGTAAGACTTGGCCACTGGTCGATTCACGAACCTATAACAAATATGTACATATATATCAAAGTATGTTCAAAATATATTTACAATATTTTTAATACATTTTAATGTTTTAAGTTTATTAAGTCAGCTGTCCTCATTAGTAACCTACAACTAGTTGTCCATAGTTAGATGTACAGAAATAAATCGATATATATTATCTTGGATCAATTCACAACCCAGTGTATACACTTCTCATGCTAGATCACAACTCAAAGTATATATATTTTTGGAATCAACCTCAACCCTGTATAGCTAACTCCAACATTACTGCATATAGAGTGTCTATGGTTGTTCCAAATAATATATATACATGGGTCGATTTTATATGTCAAAACATTTGCATACGTGTCTATGGTATCCCAAGATTACATAATATATTAGAATACATGTATAACACAATATAAGTTAACTAGGATATGATTTGTATAGAATTGTTACAATATTTCCCGTAGCTACAACAATCAAAAATATCCAATCTTGTTTTACTCATAACTTCTTCGTTTTAAATCCGTTTTGAGTGAATCAAATTGCTATGGTTTCATATTGAACTCTATTTTATGAATCTAAACAGAAAAATTATAGGTTTATAGTTGAAAATATAGGTTACAAGTCATTTTTGTAAAGGTAGTCATTTCAGTCGAAAGAACGACGTCTAGATGACCATTTTGGAAAACATACTTTCACTTTGAGTTTAACCATGATTTTTGGATATACTTTCATGTTCATAAGAAAAATCATTTTCCCAGAACAACAATTTTTAAATCAAAGTTTATCATAGTTTTTAATTAACTAACCCAAAACTGCCCGTGGTGTTACTACTACGGCGTATATCTGGTTTTACGGTATTTTTCGTTTTTTCAGATTTTAAATCATTAAGTTAGCATATCATATATATATAGAACATGTGTCTAGTTGATTTTAAAAGTCAAGTTAGAAGGATTAACTTTTTTTTGCGAACAAGTTTCGAATTAACTAAACTATGTTCTAGTGATTACAAGTTTAAACCTTCGAATAAGGTAGTTTTATATATATGAATCGAATGATGTTATGAACATAATTACTACCTTAATTTTAGTAGGTAAAACTACTGGAAATGAGAAAAATGGATCTAGCTTCAAAGGATCCTTGGATGGATTGAAAGTTCTTGAAGCAGAATCATGACACGAAAACAAGTTCAAGTAAGATTTCCACTCGATATAAGATTGTTATAGTTATAGAAATTGAATCAAAGTTTGAATATGAGTATTACCTTATATTAGAAAGATATCTTACTGTAAATAAGAAAAATTTCTTGAGGTTGGATGATCACTTTTCAAGATTGGAAGTAAGCTAGCAAACTTGGAAGTATTCTTGATTTTATGAAACTAGAACTTATAGAATGTATGAAGAACACTTAGAACTTGAAGATAGAACTTGAGAGAGATCAATTAGATGAAGAAAATTGAAGAATGAAAGTGTTTGTAGGTATTTTTGGTAGTTGATATATGGATTAGATATAAAGGATGTGTAATTTTGTTTACTTGTAAATAAGTCATGAATGATTACTAATATTTTTGCAATTTTATGAGATATTTCATGCTAGTTGCCAAATGATGGTTCCCACATATGTTAGGTGACTCACATGGGCTACTAAGAGCTGATCATTGGAGTGTATATACCAATAGTACATACATCTAAAAGCTGTGTATTGTACGAGTACGAATACGGGTGCATACGAGTAGAATTGTTGATGAAACTGAACGAGGATGTAATTATAAGAATTTTTGTTAAGTAGAAGTATTTTGATAAGTGTCTTGAAGTCTTCCAAAAGTGTATGAATACATATTAAAACACTACATGTATACACATTTTAACTGAGTCGTTAAGTCATCGTTAGTCGTTACATGTAAGTGTTGTTTTGAAACCTTTAGGTTAACGATCTTGTTAAATGTTGTTAACCCATTGTTTATTATATCTAAAGAGATGTTAAATTATTACATTATCATGATATTATGATGTATTAATATATCTTAATATGATATATATACATTTAAATGTCGTTACAACGATAATCGTTACATATATGCCTCGTTTCGAAATCCTTAAGTTAGTAGTCTTGTTTTTACATATGTAGTTCATTGTTAATATACTTAATGATATGTTTACTTATCATAATACCATGTTAACTATATATATATATCCATATATATGACATCATATAGTTTTTACAAGTTTTAACGTTCGTGAATCACCGGTCAACTTGGGTGGTCAATTGTCTATATGAAACCTATTTCAATTAATCAAGTCTTAACAAGTTTGATTGCTTAACATGTTGGAAACACTTAATCACGTAAATAACAATTTCATTTAATATATATAAACATGGAAAAGTTCGGGTCACTACAGCTTCAAAGGATCTTGGATGGCCTGAGAGTTCTTGAAGTAGAATCATGACACAAAAACAAGTTCAAGTAAGATTTCTACTTGAATTAAGATAGTTATAGCTATAGAAATCGAATCAAAGTTTGAATATGAATATTACCTTAAATAAGAAAGATAACCTACTTTAAATAACAAATATTTCTTAATCTTAGATGATTACTTGGAATGGATTTGAAAGCTTGGAAGTAAACTAGTAAACTTGAAAGTGTTATTGAAGTGCTCTTGAGTAGTTGTTTTATAGGTTGATCAAAGGTTAGATTTATGAGCTAGATTGAAGTAGATTTTGATGAAAATAATGAAGAACACTTAGAACATCATCATGGAACAAGAAAGAGATCAAATAGATGAAAGAAAATTGAAAAATGAAAGTGTATGTGATGGGTAAAAAAAACGTGAACTAGCATGTCATTATATGCTCCATTTAGTTTGTAATTTTGTTATATATTTCATGCTAGTTGCCAAATGGTGGGTTCCACATGTTTGTTGACTAAATGAGGGCTGCTAAGAGCTGATCATTGAAGTGTATATACCAATAGTATATACATATAGGAGCTGTGTATTGTACGAGTATGAATACGGATTGAATACGAGTAAATAGTGTTACTGTAGTAAATAGTGTGTACTGTAATAAATAATATTTTTACTGTAGCAAATAGTATTTTGCTATAGGCAAATAGTATTTCACTGTAGCAAAGCGAAAATTTACTGTAGCAAATAGTGTTTTACTGTAGCAAATAGTATTTTACTGTACATCTTTGATTTAATTGTATTTATTCTTATATATATATATATATATATATATATATATATATATATATATATATAATAAAAACTTACATCATAAAATAAATAAAACGATTATATAATTATCACAAGTTATGACGTTCGTGAATCATCAGGCAAATGAGGTGGTCAATTATCTACATAAACTCATTTCAATTAATCAAGTATTAACAAGTTTGATTGATTAACATGTTGGAAACATTTATTCCTGTAAATATTAATCTCATATAATATATAATCATGGAAAAGTTCGGGTCACTACAGTACCTACCCGTTAAATAAATTTCGTCCCAAAATTTTAAGAAGTTGGAGGTGTTGTTGTATCTTCAGGAAATAAGTGTGGGTATTTCTTCTTCATCTGATCTTCACGCTCTCAGGTGAACTCGGGTCCCCTATTAGCATTCCATCGAACCTTAACGATTGGTATCTTGTTTTGCTTAAGTCCTTTAACCTCACGATCTATTATTTCGATGGGTTCTTCAATGAATTGAAGTTTTTCATTGATTTGGATTTCGTCTAAAGGAATAGTGAGATCTTCTTTGGCTAAGCATTTCTTCAGATTCGATACGTAAAAAGTATCATGTACGCCTGCGAGTTGTTGAGGTAATTCAAGTCGGTAAGCTACTGGTCCGACATGATCTATAATCTTGAATGGTCCAATGTACCTTGGATTCAGTTTCCCCATTTACCAAATCGAACAATACCTTTCCAAGGTGATACCTTAAGCATGACCATGTCACCAATTTCAAATTCTATATCTTTTCTTTTACTGTCCGCGTAGCTCTTTTGTCGACTTTGGGCGGTTTTCAACCGTTGTTGAATTTGAATGATTTTCTCGGTAGTTTCTTGGATAATTTCTGGACCCGTAATTTGACTATCCCCCACTTCACTCCAACAAATCGGAGAACTGTACTTTCTACCATAAAGTGCCTCAAACGGTGCCATCTCAATACTCGAGTGGTAACTGTTGTTGTAGGAAAATTCTGCTAACGGTAGATGTCGATCCCAACTGTTTCCAAAATCAATAACATATGCTCGTAGCATGTCTTCAAGGTTCTGTATCGTCCTTTCACTCTGCCCATCAGTTTATAGATGATAGGCAGTACTCATGTCTAGACGAGTTCCCAATGCTTGTTGTAACGTCTGCCAAAATCTTGAAACAAATCTACCATCCCTATCAGAGATAATAGAGATTGGTATTCCGTGTCTGGAGACGTCTTCCTTCAAGTATAGTTGTGCTAACTTTTCCATTTTATCATCTTCTCGCATTGGTAAAAATTGCGCTGATTTGGTGAGACTATCGACTATTACCCAAATAGTATCATAACCACTTGCAGTCCTTGGAAATTTAGTAATGAAATCCATGGTAATGTTTTCCCATTTCCATTCCGGGATTTCAGGTTGTTGAAGTAGACCAGATGGTTTCTGATGTTCAGCTTTTACCTTAGAACACGTCAAACATTCTCCTACGTACTTAGCAATATCAGCTTTAATACCCGGCCGCCAAAAATATTTCTTGAGATCTTTGTACATCTTTCCCGCTCCGGGATGTATTGAGTATCTGGTTTTATGTGCTTCCCTAAGTACCATTTCTCTCACATCTCCAAACTTTGGTACCCAAATTCTTTCAGCCCTATACCGGGTTCCGTCTTCCCGAACATTAAGATGTTTCTCCGATCCTTTGGGTATTTCATTCTTCAAATTTCCCTCTTTTAAAACTCCCTGTTGCGCTTCCTTTATTTGAGTAGTAAGGTTAGTACGAATAATTATATTCATAGCTTTTACCCGCATAGGTTCTCTGTCCTTTCTACTCAAAGCGTCGACCACCACGTTCGCCTTCCCTGGGTGGTAACGAATCTCAAAATCGTAATCATTCAACAATTCAATCCACCTACGCTGCCTCATGTTCAATTGTTTCTGATCAAATATATGTTGAAGACTTTTGTGGTCGGTATATATAATACTTTTGACCCCATATAAGTAGTGCCTCCATGTCTTTAATGCAAAAACAACAGCGCCCAACTCCAAATCGTGAGCCGTATAATTTTGCTCGTGAATCTTTAATTGTCTGGACGCATAAGCAATTACCTTCGTTCGTTGCATTAATACACAACCGAGACCTTTCTTTGAGGCATCACAATAAAACACAAAATCATCATTCCCTTCAGGCAATGAAAATATAGGTGCCGTAGTTAACTTTTTCTTTAACAATTGAAATGCTCTTTCTTGCTCATCCTTCCATTCAAATTTCTTCCCTTTATGCGTTAATGCAGTCAAGGGTTTTGCTAATTTGGAAAAATTTTGGATGATTCTTCTGTAGTAACCAGCCAATCCCAAAAATTGGCGTATTTGCGTCGGGGTTTTCTGTGTTTCCCACTTCTCAACGGTTTCAATCTTTGCCGGATCAACTTGAATACCTTCTTTGCTCACTATATGACCGAGGAATTGAACTTCTTTCAACCAAAATGCACACTTTGAAAATTTAGCGTACAATTTTTCCTTCCTCAACAATTCTAGCACTTTTCTCAAATGTTCTTCGTGCTCTTGATCATTCTTTGAGTAAATAAGTATGTCATCAATGAAAATAATGACAAACTTGTCAAGATATGGTCCACACACTCGGTTCATGAGGTCCATGAACACCGCTGGTGCGTTAGTTAATCCAAACGGCATAACCATAAACTCATAATGACCGTAACGCGTCCTAAAAGCAGTCTTCAGAATATCATCCTCCTTCACACTCATTTGATGATATCCAGAACGTAAATTAATCTTCGAGTAAACTGACGAACCTTGCAGCTGATCAAATAAGTCGTCGATTCTCGGTAGTGGATAACGGTTCTTGATGGTAAGTTTGTTCAACTCTCGGTAGTCGATACACAACCTGAATGTACCATCTTTCTTTTTGACAAACAAAACAGGGGCTCCCCACTGTGATGTGCTTGGTCGAATGAAACCACGCTCCAAAAGTTCTTGTAATTGGCTTTGTAACTCTTTCATTTCGCTGGGTGCGAGTCTATATGGCGCACGAGTTATTGGTGCAGCTCTGGGTACAAGATCTATTTGAAATTCAACAGATCGATGTGGAGGTAGTCCCGGTAATTCTTTCGGAAATACATCGGGAAATTCTTTTGCTTCCCTGAACATCATTGATGTTCTTCTCTTCAGTTTGTACTTTCTCAACATGTGCTAGAACAGCATAGTAACCTTTTCTTATTAGCTTTTGCGCTTTCAAATTACTAATAAGATTTAGCTTCGCGTTGCTCTTTTCTCCGTACACCATTAAGGGTTTTCCTTTTTCTCGTACAATGCGAATTGCATTTTTGTAACATACGATCTCTGCTCTCTCCTTTTTCAACCAGTCCATGCCAATTATCACATCAAAACTCCCTAACTCTACTGGTATCAAATCAATCTTAAACGTTTCGCTAACCAGTTTAATTTCTCGATTCCGACATATTTTATCTGCTGAAATTAATTTAGCGTTTGCTAATTCGAGTAAAAATTTATTATTCATAGGCGTCAATGGACCACTTAATTTAGCACAAAAATCTCTACTTATATAGCTTCTATCTGCACCCGAATCAAATAAAACATAAGTAGATTTATTGTCAATAAGAAACGTACCCGTAACAAGCTCCGGGTCTTCCTGCGCTTCTGCCGCATTAATATTGAAAACTCTTCCGCGGCCTTGCCCATTAGTATTCCCTTGGTTTCGGAAGTTTCTAATAATGTGGCCCGATTTTCCACATCCATAACAAACTACGGTGGCATTATTTGTTCCGACATTATTTGTTCCTTTAATTTTGTTATTCGTTGGTCCGCAGACCTCACACTTCGCCGCGCCATGACCATTTCTTTTACACTTGGTGCAAAATGTCGTGCAGAACTCATTCGGATGGTACTCTTCACACCTTTGGCATGGCTGATTCTGCTTCTTTTTGTTATAGGGATTGTTGTTGTTGCGGTTGTTATTGTTGTTGAGACGATTGTTATAGTTGTTGTTGTTGGGATGGTTTTTGTTGCGTTTGTTGTTGCGAAAAATGGTGCGATTATGATTGTGATTTTGGTGTTGATTGTTGATGTGATAGTTACTGTTGTTGTGTTGGTGACTCTTGTCACTGTTTTCTTCCCACTTCCTCTTGACTTGCTTCATTTTGGCCTCCTCAGCCGCCTGCTCTTTAATCCTTCCCTCGATCTGGTTTATAAGTTTGTGAGCCATTCGGCTTGCCTTTTACATTGAAGTGGACGCGCTCGCACTCACATCCTCCTGAATTCTCTCTGGTAGCCCCTTTACAAACGCATCGATCTACTCTTCTTCATCTTCGAACACTCTTGGACACAATAAACATAACTCGGTGAATCGTCATTCGTATGTAGTGATATCGAATCCCTGCGTTCGTAATTCTCTAAGCTCTGTCTTGAGCTTATTGACTTCGTTTCTGGGACGGTACTGCTCGTTCATCAAATGTTTGAATGCTGACCACAGTAGTGCATAAGCAGCATCTTGTCCCACTTGTTCGAGATAGGTGTTCCACCAGGTTAATTCAGTACTTGTGAAGGTATGCGTGGTGTACTTTACCTTATTTTCTTCAGCACATTTGCTTATAGCAAACACAGATTCGACCTTCTCGGTCCAACGTTTCAGTTCGACTGGTCCTTCAGTCCCATCGAATTCCAGAGGCTTACAGACAGTGAAAGCCTTGTAGGAGCATCTTACACGGTTTGCTGTGGAGTTAACTCTACTGCTAGACCCTGAGTTATTATTGTTCTTTTGCATTGCAGCCTGTACTGCGGCTATGTTTGCAGCAAGGAATGCACGGAAGTCTTCCTCGCTCATGTTCAAGTTCTGACGAGTAGTCGGTGCCATTTCCTTCAAAAATAGCCAAAAGAATTAAGTTAATCATATAGAATATTAAGAGTAGTCAATAGTATTTCGTAGCATAATATGAACTTATTTATAAAAGCATTTTCTTCATATTAGCATTTTATAAGTATCCATTCGGGTAGTACATACCCGTTAAGTTCATACTTAGTAGCTAATATACAATTCAACTATTACAATTCCATATGAAAAACTGATTACAATAAAATTTCGCGTTCAAACTATTATACAAAATATTACAACTTACAATACCGCTATTTTACATATAGCATGAAATATAGTACACAATAACTTTGATACAAAGCAGTTGCGAAAAAAATTCTAGTTTAACGCAAGTCGTTCAGCAAAGGCAATAAAGACACGTAATTCATAGGTCTAGAAGCAAGTCATGCATTCGGGTTTTACTAATACTATTTCCCATCCTTGATCTTGTGGAATATAACCGTTGTGGCTGTTGGCTAGGCAGCATGTTGTAATGTCGTCAAAAGTACGGGGGTTACGTAATGCCCAACAGCTCTGTAACAATCTAAAAACCTTATTTCTCACCCCAACTACTGAATCCGTCACTTCTGGGAATGTTTTATTTAGAAGTTGCAATCCGATGTTCTTTTTCTCAATTTAGTGAGAAGTGAACATCACAATCCCTTAAACATAACATACTTCTTTAAGTTGCATGTTTGAGGATTTTTCTAAAGAACGAAGTCCTATGTTGGGAGATGTGGAGTCAAAATAGGCTCTCATCCCGTAGCAGAAAATTTGCATTAGGGTTTCCCGCACATAAAGCCTTAAAGAAAACACGACGTAACTTAAGGTCTCCCCAATGTGGTATAGCCCATCTATTGAAGGAAAGCCTTTTATAAACTAAGGCATGCCTGGAACGTCTTTCAAATGTTCTACAGACTAATCTTGCCATAAACAATTGAGCCGATGACTCCTGACAAACTCTAGACAAGATTTCATCAATCATATCCCCTAGTAGGTCTTCCAAAATATTCGGTTGTCTATTCTTAACGTCCATTTAGTGTTTTTATACTGTAAAATAGACGAAGATTAGATTCGTAAAAGATAATTAACAAACAATACAAGCAATTTTTACATATAACATAAAAGTACAAGCACACTACAATACATATATTACACAACATGATTACAACTCTTTATTCCGACTCGCTTGTTTCTTCCTCCTCGGACTTGGTTCGTTTTGCTAATTTCCTAGGGATACATGGTTCTCCTCTAATACGAGCCGTCGTTTTCACAAATGGTCTAGAAAAACCTGGTGGTTTAGATGTTCCTGGGTTATAGTTAAAATTTAAGAACTACGGGTGTTTACGATATATACCATCGGGATACTTCATGTTAACATAGAGTTCATCGGTTTTGGACTCGAGTTTTTCTATTTTGATAGCTTTTCCCTTATTATTTTCTTTTGCTTTATTAAATTGAGCCGGGGTAATTTCTATAACATCATCGGAATCCTCGTCGGGATCCGATTCATCAGAAAATTGGTAATTTTCCCAATATTTTGCTTCCTCGACGGAAACACCGTTGACCATTTTTAACTTAGGTCCATTGGTTGAGGATTTTCTTTTATTTATCTGTTTTTGTGGTTCTTAATATTTCCTCCTCTGGAACCTCTTCTTCCGGTTCCTCTTCTTCTGGTTCCTCTTCTTCCGGATTTTGTGAATCTTCCCACAATTCATTAGACTCTTCATTATTATTAGGTGAGTCGATAGGATTTGCACTAGAAGTAGACATCTATCATACAATATCAAGCACGTTAAGAGATTAATATATCACATAATATTTACATGTAAAAATATATAGTTTCCAACAAAAGTGTTAAGCAATCGTTTTTCAAGTAAACACGGTCGAAGTCCAGACTCACTAATGCATCCTAACAAACTCGGTTTGATACCCTAATGCAAATTTCTGGTTCTCTAAGACCAATGCTCGGATACCAATTGAAATGTCCTGGTGATATCGATTATAAACGTTTCATATTAATTGGTTTCGTTGCTAGGTTTTGACCTCTATATGAGACGTTTTTCAAAGACTGCATTCGATTTTTAAAACTAACCATAACCTTTACTTTATCGATAAAGGTTTAAAAGACATAGCGTAGATTATCAAATAATGGTAATCTAAAGTACAACGTTTACATACGACCATTACATAATGGGTTACGATAATATATTACAACCATTTATTTTCCGAATGCAGTTTTTCTTTAAACATTATCATACAAGCATGCTGACTCCAAATCTTGTCCTTAATTTAGCATGCAACAGCGGAAGCTCTTAATAATAACCTGAGAATAAACATGCTTAAAACGTTAACAAAAATGTTGGTGAGTTATAGGTTTAGCCTATATGTATATCAATTTGTAATAATAGACCACAAGATTTCACTTTTCATAAACATCCATCTCATATCAGGCATTTCGCAAACTGCATAGAGATAAAACAAATCATTCATATGGTAAAACCTGGTAACCGACCTTAACAAGATGCATATAGAATATCCCCATCATTCCGGGACTCTCTTCGGACATGATAAATTCGAAGTACTAAAGCATCCGGTACTTTGGATGGGGCTTGTTTGGCCCAATAGATCTATCTTTAGGATTCGCGTCAATTAGGGTGCCTGTTCTCTAATTCTTAGATTACCAGACTAAAAAGGGGCATATTTGGTTTAATAATTCAACCATAGAATGTAGTTTCACGTACTTATGTCTATTTTGTAAAACATTTATAAAATGCATGTATTCTCATCTCAAAAATATTATATTTTAAAAGTGGGACTATAACTCACTTTCACAGATTTTTACTTCGTCGAAAATAAGACTTGGCCACGAATCGATTCACGAACCTATAAAAAAATATATACATATATATTAAAGTATGATCGAAATATATTAACAACATTTTTTTATTACGTTTTAACGATTTAAATTTGTTAAGTTAACAGTCCAACGTTAGTAGTCCACAATTAGTTGTCCACAGTTAGTAGTACAGAAATAAATCAATATATATATTATCTCGAATCAATCCATGACCCAGTGTATACAAGTCTCAGACTCGATCACAACTCAAAGTATATATATTATTTTGGAATCAACCTCAACCCTGTATAACTAACTCGAGCATTACCGCATATAGAGTGTCTATGGTTATTCCAAATAATATATATAGATGACGTCGATATGATATGTCAAAACATTGTATACATGTCTATGATCTATCAAGATTACATAATATATGTTAGATTACATGTATAAATATAAGTTAGTTAAGTTATGGTTAGTATAGATTTGTTTTACCCATAATTTCTTCGTTATAAATCCGTTTTGAGTGAATCAACTTGCTATGGTTTCATAATGAACAGAAATTTATGAAACTAAATAGAAAAAGTATAAGTTTATAGCCGAAAATATAGGTTACAAGTCATTTTTGAAAGAGGTAGTCATTTCCGTCGAAAGAACGACATCTTGATCACCATTTTGAAAAACATACTTCCACTTTGAGTTTAACCATGATTTTTGGATATAGTATCATGTTCATATGAAATATAATTTTTCCAAAAAACAAACTTCAAATTCAAAGATTAAGATAGTTTTTATTTTTCCAACCCAAAACAGCCCCCGGTTTTACTACAACGGCGTATGTCCGGTTTTACGGTGTTCTTCGTATTTTCAGGTTTTAAATCATTAAGTTAGCATATCATATAGATATAGAACATGTGTTTAGTTGATTTTAAAAGTTAATTTAGAAGGATTAACTTTGTTTGCGAACAAGTTTAGAATTCACTAAACTATGTTCTAGTGATTACGAGTTATATTCTTCGAATAAGATAGTTTTATAAATATGAATCGAATGATATTATGAACATCATCACTACCTCAAGTATAGTAGGTAAACCTACTGGAAATGACAAGAAATGATCTAGAGTTGCATTGAGGGATTTTCTACTATTGCCTGACCGTTAACAGCATTGACTCACAAGGGTAAGAAGTATTAATGGACAGAGTTGCATGAAGATGCATTTCAGTTGTTAAAAGAGAAGTTAACGAATGCACTGATTTTGTCTTTACCCGAAGGAAACGAGTATTTCATGGTATACTGTGACGATTCACGGCAAGGTTTTGGTTGCGTGTTGATGCGACGTACGAAAGTGATTGCGTATGGATCACGACAATTGAAGATACACGAGTTGAATTACACGACTCACGCTTTAGAACTTGGTGCTGTAGTCTTTGCACTGAAGATGTTGAGACACTATTTGTATGGTACTAAGTTTACTTCGTTCACGGATCATAAAAGTTTGCAGCATATTTTCGATCAGAAACAACTTAATATGCGACAGAGACGTTGGATCGACCTATTGAATGACTACGACTGCGACATTAGCTATCATCCCGGTAAGGCTAATAAAATGTCCCGTTCATATCGATTATAAACGTTTCATATTAATTGGTTTCGTTGCGAGGTTATGACCTCTATATGAGACGTTTTTCAAAGACTGCATTCGATTTTTAAAACAAACCATAACCTTTACTTTATCGATAAAGGTTTAAAAGACATAGCGTAGATTATCAAATAATGGTAATCTAAAGTACAACGTTTACATACGACCATTACATAATGGGTTACGATAATATATTACAACCATTTATTTTCCGAATGCAGTTTTTCTTTAAACATTATCATATAAGCATGCTGACTCCAAATCTTGTCCTTAATTTAGCATGCAACAGCGGAAGCTCTTAATAATAACCTGAGAATAAACATGCTTAAAACGTCAACAAAAATGTTGGTGAGTTATAGGTTTAGCCTATATGTATATCAATTTGTAATAATAGACCACAAGATTTCACTTTTCATAAACATCCATCTCATATCAGGCATTTCGCAAACTGCATCGAGATAAAAAAATCATTCATATGGTGAACACCTGGTAACCGACCTTAACAAGATGCATATAGAATATCCCCATCATTCCGGGACTCCCTTCGGACATGATAAATTCGAAGAACTAAAGCATCCGGTACTTTGGATGGGGCTTGTTGGGCCCAATAGATCTATCTTTAGGATTCGCGTCAATTAGGGTGTCTGTTCCCTAATTCTTAGATTACCATACTAGAAAGGGGCATATTCGGTTTAATAATTCAACCATAGAATGTAGTTTCACGTACTTGTGTCTATTTTGTAAAACATTTATAAAACTGCATGTATTCTCATCCCAAAAATATTAGATTTTAAAAGTGGGACTATAACTCACTTTAACAGATTTTTACTTCGTCGGAAATAAGTCTTGGCCACTGGTCGATTCACGAACCTATAACAATATATATATATATATATATATATATATATATATATATATATATATATATATATATATATATATATATATATATATATATATATATATATATATATATATATATATATATATATATTAAAGTATGATCGAAATATATTAACAACATTTTTTCTTGCATTTTAACAATTTAAATTTGTTAAGTTAACAGTCCAACGTTAGTAGTCCACAGTTAGTAGTACAGAAATAAATCAATATATATATTATCTCGAATCAATCCACGACCCAGTGTATACAAGTCTCAGACTCGATCACAACTCAAAGTATATATATTATTTTGGAATCAACCTCAACCCTGTATAGCTAACTCGAGCATTACCGCATATAGAGTGTCTATGGTTATTCCAAATAATATATATAGATGACATTGATATGATATGTCAAAACATTGTATACGTGTCTATGGTCTATCAAGATTACATAATATATGTTAGATTACATGTATAATACAATACAAGTTAGTTAAGTTATGGTTAGTATAGATTTGTTTTACCCATAATTTCTTCGTTATATATCCGTTTTGAGTGAATCAACTTGCTATGGTTTCATAATGAACTGAAATTTATGAAACTAAACAGAAAAAGTATAAGTTTATAGTCAGAAATACAGGTTACAAGTCGTTTTTGAAAGAGGTAGTCATTTCTGTCGAAAGAACGACATCTTGATGATCATTTTGAAAAACATACTTCCACTTTGAGTTTAACCATGATTTTTGGATATAGTATCATGTTCATATGAAATATCATTTTTCCAAAAAACAAACTTCAAATTCAAAGATTAAGATAGTTTTTATTTTTCCAACCCAAAACAGCCCCCGGTTTTACTACAACGGCGTATGTCTGGTTTTACGGTATTCTTCGTGTTTCCAGGTTGTAAATCATTAAGTTAGCATATAATATAGATATAGAAAATGTGTTTAGTTGATTTTAAAAGTTAAGTTAGAAGGATTAACTTTGTTTGCGAACAAGTTTAGAATTCACTAAACTATGTTCTAGTGATTACGAGTTATATTCTTCGAATAAGATAGTTTTATAAATATGAATTGAATGATGTTATGAACATCATCACTACCTCAAGTATAGTAGGTAAACCTACTGAAAATGACAAGAAATTTTAATGACCCGTCCTAATCCATCTAGACGAATACATTACATTTGGTTACATCGCGAGGTACTTGACCTCTATATGATACATTTTACAAACATTGCATTCGTTTTTAAAAGACAAACTTTCATTACATCGAAAGTTGACGGCATGCATACCATTTCATAATATATCCAACTATAATTGACTTAATAATAATCTTGATGAACTCAATGACTCGAATGCAACGTCTTTTGAAATATGTCATGAATGACTCCAAGTAATATCTCTAAAATGAGCAAATGCACAGCGGAAGATTTCTTTCATACCTGAGAATAAACATGCTTTCAAGTGTCAACCAAAAGATTGGTGAGTTCATTAGTTTATCATAAATAATCATTTCCATTATTTTAATAGACCACAAGATTTTCATTTCCATTTCTCATAAATATACATCTCATATCAGGCATTTCGCAAACTGCATAGAGATAAAAATCATTCATATGGATTGAACACCTGGTAACCGACCTTAACAAGATGCATATAGAATATCCCCCAGTATACAGCGCGCAGCTAATATACTAAATAATACCTCGAAGTACTAAAGCATCCATACCCTGGATGGGGGTCGTTGGGCCCGATAGATCTACCTTTAGGATTCGCGTCAATTAGGGGCCATTTCCCTAATTCTTAGGTTACCAGACTTGAAGGGGCGATAGTCGATTTAATAATCCAATCCATATAATGTAGTTTTCAATTACTTGTGTCTATTTCGTAAAACATTTATAAAAGCAGCGCATGTATTCTCAGTCCCAAAAATATATATTGCAAAAGTATTTAAAAAGGGAGCAAAAGAAACTAACGGTAATGTATTTTGTAGTAAAAATACATATGACACCATTGAACAACTGAACAATGCAGGGTTGGCCTCGGATTCACGAACCTATATCAATTGTATATCTTATTAAAACATATAATGGAATTCACATAAATTTTCATTTATTAATTATTTAATATTTATATTTATTTGTTATTGTAGTTTATATAGAATTTGTACCAGATTTAGCCTATATATTAATAATAATAATAATAATAATAATAACAATAACAATAACAATAACAATAATAATAATAATAATAATAATAATAATAATAATAATAATAATAATAATAATAATAATAATAATAATAATAATAATAATAACAATAATAATAATAATAATAATAATAATAATAATAATAATAATAATAATACCAAAAATAAAAATATGATAATAAAACTGCCTTTAAACCAAGCTTTGAAAAAAAATACGTCGATGTCCTGACTCGAACCCGTAACCTCTCGCTAAACCAAACCCCTAACAAATCATCTGCTCCAATTCATTTATCTGTTTTAAAACTTACCCTAAATATTTATAAATCGTATATCTATCTGTTTGTGTTCTTCATCCTCATACAGCACGACCATGGTTCAAGACCAAATAGTAACGATTTTTATGATTAGTTTTAGGATTTGAAATATATACAGAAACATTTAGAAATTGAGTTAAATTATTTAAAACAGAAAAAAATAAAAGAAAAAGATGTTGTAGCAGGTTCTGAAGCTCACGACCAAACTCAAAATCAATTTAAAAATTCTGTAAAGTTTTAGACCATGTTTATAACATGAAAGATGTTTAAAATCCCTCCTAGAAACTATAGGAATCATTAATTTCAACAAAAACTTTAAAACAGATTCAAATTTAGTGATTAACACAGAGTTGACTTTTTTGAAAAATAAGTTTGACTCGAAAATTCGAACTTGATAAGAAAAATTGGATCTTGAAACTTTCCAGATAGTTTATCTAGAATGTATCTAACATAACTGCATTTATACAATTTAAAATTTCATTCAAATTCAAAGAATTTGAAAAAATGACCAAGAACAGAGACCGTGAGCTGTGTTCTTCGATTTAAGTTTTGATTTTTTTGTTCTTTCTACTCGAATTGTATTAGTAAAGTACTATATAAAGTTTAACAGATATATTTACAATTGGATTAACTCAATTATCGCTTGGATTATAGCTTGATTAGCTTGACAACTCAATATTCTATCTGAAAGAAAAATATAAAAGTGAAATTGACCCTTAACAGAATTTGTTTGATTACAAGACTAATTGAAATTGATCGTACCAATTTGCAGCTATAAAACAATTTATAACCCAGTTTGATAATGAAAGCAAATTGATTTTTTTGATTCTCTTAAGATTAAATAAGCATTTATTTATTTATTTATTTATTTTTTTATAACCGTAATTATATATATATTCAATATCTGTATATATATCTATATATAAAAATATGTATTTTTTTATATATGTATGTTTTTATATATAACTGTATATATATATATATATATATATATATATATATATATATATATATATATATATCAAATTCTTAATTTATTTGATAATGAAAATTTAAATATATATATATATATATATATATATATATACACTACTAATAATTAATAATACAAATAATATTATTAATAATAATAATAATATTGATAATAATAATACGATAATGTCAATACCAACAATAATGATAATTTAAATAAATTTAGGTTTCTAATAATGAGAATGATGATAATAATCTTGTTAATGGTACTAAAATAATATTAGTTATAATGATATTAATATTATTAATGATATTAATAATAATAATAATAATAATAATAATAATAATAATAATAATAATAATAATAATAATAATAATAATAATAATAATAATAATAATAATAATAATAATAATAATAATAATAATAATATAATAACTTATACTTATCAAATTTTATATATTCTATATAATACTATTAATAATACAAATACTAATATTAACATTTATAATGGAAGTAATGTTAATAATATAACCTTAACATTTTAACTTGTACTTAATTTTTATTATTAATATTATATAATAATATATTAAATATTCAATGTTTATACATTTAAGATATTTTACAATATATAATACTACTTATATTGAGTAGTAATTTCTTATATATATATATATATATATATATATATATATATATATATATATATATATATATATATATATATATATCACAATGTACAACTAATAAGTATTAATAGTTATTACATATATGCATATAGATTCATAATAATATAATGTATATATATTTATATATAAGTACTTAATTGTTTATTATTTTATATGTTTAATTCCAATTAATTGAAGTTTATTTTATTAACTCCAAATATCATATATACACTTTTATATTTATATATTTACATACACACAATGGTTCGTGAATCGTCGGGAATAGCCAAAGGTTAATTGAATTCATAATAAAAATAAAAAAAATTAGACTCAACATTACAGACTTTGCCTATCATGTCGACATAATATAAAGATTAAGTTTAAATTTGGTCAAAAATTTTCGGGTCGTCACAGTACCTAACCGTTAAAGAAATTTCATCCCGAAATTTAATTGGGATGGTCATGGTTAACAATACGTATGTTTTCATGACGCATACGAGTTGGAAATTAGTGTTTTATCATCAGTGAGTAATATGTATATAACAATTCGTTTATTCAAAGAGTACGAGTGAAGCTATCACTAAATAGTGAAATGAAAATGATAAGTTTCATCATAACTTTTGACTGGTCATGGTTGAATTTAGAAAATAAGATGCGTCTTAACTTTTGACGTTGTCTTGGTTGAATTTCGAAATTCAAGAGATTTCAGAGAAAATCTTCGAAATCTAAAAGATTTGATTCTTCGGCGAGTAAGGAAATTAAAATCTCTATAATTAAATACGGTGATCTGCCTCGATTACTCTGTCTGATATTTCTATTATAAATGAACTTCTTCCGTCCCATTATTTCCACAACTCTCATCTTTTATACTTCAATTCATATTTCCAAAACATTTGCCGAATTATCGGAAGTCATTAGAAAAGATAGAATTATCAAGAAAATATGTTCTTGATTTTGTTTAAAGAGTTAGTAGAATGTAGGAGTAGTGTAACATGGCACATGATGACGTTATGATCTGTGAATCACCACATTCCATTAGAAACTCAGCATAACTTACTGTAATATAATCACGTTGATCAAGTGTCATTATATTATACTAACTCATGCTTCAGTTCCCAACACTACTTCAAAAGCATTCTTATTTTAAACTCGAAGGTTTACAGAATATAGAAACTAAAACAGTTTCCTTCTATGATATAACACAGATAGCGCGGAGAGATAATTAATATTGGATGAGAATATTTATGAAGGAATATTCAGAAATATTGAGGATATTAATAGTGAAAGATACGATAATATCTAAGAATTTTTTTTTAATCAAATTGTGATGAAGAAATTCATTCACGATGATTTAGAGCGATTAAGGAGCAAGGTATTCGTTAAAGATTTCATCAGAAACAGAATCATCAGGATTCTTTTATGTACAAGTTTAGTCCTTGTAATTTGTTCAGAGTCTCCTTCATGGTTTGCTCAATTCTTTATTATCAACTTTTGACTGTTAAGGCAGTCTCTAATTTTTACTGCTTCATCAGCTTTTTCAAAACTCGGAAAACTGATTCATAGACTAAAGCACTTTTTTTAGAAGTTCAGAATTGAAGATCATAATTCTAAGAGATAAATGTTATACACATTCATATAACCGTTGATGTAGAAACGCTGCAAGATTCGAAATACCGATTGTTGATTCTCGGTAATTAGTATGGCAATTTTCGTTACAAGGTACGGATGAATATATGATAGGGTTTTAACGAACAAATATAACGGTTTTTAGGAGAGACTTAAGCCAATGAGTAATGAAGTTGCTGGTAAGTTTACTGCTAATGTGGTGGAATATAAACGGTTTTCCGGTAACGATGATGAAAGGCAAACTTATATATCAAGGTTATAATAAGGCTAATCCGAATGAAAGTCGAAATTGATTTGCTGAAGCTGTGACAAAATTGGCTACTTTGGAAAGGGATTGCAAAGTTATTTTCGGAAATAACAATGCCAAAGGAGCTAGCACAGATACGTGTTAAATGTTTACTCAGTTTCTGAGAGTTTTTCAGGTGTACAACTATATGCATAAATCTTTTTCATCTGTAGATGAAGTGCGGTTGGTTCATCCTCTCGATTGAGGTGTTTTCAAGAATTATGAAAGGTTTGAACGCAGATTGTAATCGTCAAGATACAAATGAGGTTTAAGATGAAATCAAGTGGCAAACTTGAAGAATTATTTAGTTTCATATGCTATAATCAATATTTTAATTCATTTTAATTGTCCAATATTGGTAGTCCATAGTTACCAGTCCACAGTTACAAATTCAATAATTCATATATAGTTTATGATATTCGAATTAATTAATATGTATCGTGACCCATGTACATGTCTCAAACTCGATCACAACTCAAAGTATATATATTATTATAGAATCAACCTCAACCCTATATAGCTAACTCTATCATTACTGCATATAGAATATCTATGGTTATTCCAAATAATATATATAGATGCGTCGATATGATATGTCAAAACCTTGTATACGTGTCCCGATATTTAAAGTGCGTAAAATAAATAACAGAAATTAAATGATGATAAATAAAATTGCGAGAGTTAAAATTGCGATAATTAAATTGCGATAAATAATTTGCGATAAATAAATGTAATAAGGAATTAAGAGTTAGCTAGGAATAGTTAGCGTGAATTCTTAACAGAATTTCTCATAGTTAATTTGTTTGTTTCTAACAAATTTTATTTCTGTCCAACGTTTTCTTCATTATGCCACTTGTTGGATTCTGATAGGTCAAAATCCAAATATGAAATTGAATGAAAATGGTTATTCTGCGGTGAACGGATTCGTATATCGGTGGATGTAAGTAGGATATTAAATGACTGTTGAATCAGATTCGAAGAATGTATAGTATAACTTATTAAAGTGAAATCTAAATATTCCTCGGATATTACCTACCCGTTAAAATATTTTCACCATTAACAGTTTGTACAAAAGAATTTTTAATTACAATCTTTATGAAAACATATATACATATATATTTTCTTCAGATGTAATCATGGATTTAATGAGTTAATATGATATTAAACTCATCTGATTTACAGCTAGAACTAGAGTACATAATCTCTAAAACATTTAGAGATTACATATTCATCATATCGTATGAAGATAAATGTTGTAGAACGTCATATAGAACGATGATTATGCTCGAGGTACAGAATGAGATATTGAGACATGGATTGTTGATGGTACGGGTGCTGTTACTGATGGTACTGTTGGTGCCGGTGGTGTTGCTGAAGCTGGCAAATTTTGCACCATATTCTCCAAATTAATTACTCGAGCGCGAAGTTCGTTGACTTCTTCTATTATTCCGGGATGATTGTCGGTTGGAACGAGCGGATGAATAAGGTTTAGAATTTGAGATAGTATATAATCATGATGAGATACTCTGGATATGAGAGAGAAAATGGTGTCTCGAACAGGTTCGCCTGTAAGTGCTTCAGGTTTATCGCCCAGAGGTGAATTCGGTTGATGAAAAGGATCGCCTTCTTCGCATCTCCATTGATTAAGTCAACTACGAATCCATTCCCAACTCATCCAGAATTAATGATGGCTAATTGGTTAATCCATTCCGGTTACACTACTTTTGGAGCTCACGTGCATATTCATATCGAAATAGTTATCGGAATAACTATCGGAATAGCTATCAGAATCTGAGGGACTCGAACTGATTGAGGGATTCATCTCATACGATCAGATGTAGGATTTTCAATAAGAAATAGATTATAGGATATAGATTATTACCCTGCAATATATAATTTACATATGCATATATAATACTAAAATCCCATAAGTTACGGAGGAATCTACGGAAGCTGTCAGGCAAGGGTAACAATAATAGATACGCTAAGATATAAATTTATCTATACACTGTCTATGCAATAGGGGCAGTAAGACGTGTCTAGACTTTAAGGATGATAAGCAATTAATTTTTCGACACTAGATGATAAGCAAAACTTTTGACATGCAGACACGATCGAAGTCCAGACCCACTAATGCATCTAAACAACTATCAGTTAGACACACTAATGCAAGACCTGGTTCGCTAAGACCACCGCTTTGATACCAACTTTAATGACCCGTCCTAATCCATCTGGACGAATACATTACATTTGGTTACCTCGAGAGGTACTTGACCTCTATATGATACATTTTACAAACATTGCATTCGTTTTTAAAAGACAAACTTTCATTACATCGAAAGTTGACAGCATGCATACCATTTCATAATATATCCAACTATAATTGACTTAATAATAATCTTGATGAACTTAACGACTCGAATGCAACGTCTTTTGAAATATGTCATGAATGACTCCAAGTAATATCTCTAAAATGAGCAAATGCACAGCGGAAGATTTCTTTCATACCTGAGAATAAACATGCTTTCAAGTGTCAACCAAAAGGTTGGTGAGTTCATTAGTTTATCATAAATAATCATTTCCATTATTTTAATAGACCACAAGATTTTCATTTCCATTTCTCATAAATATACATCTCATATCAGGCATTTCGCAAACTACATAGAGATAAAAATCATTCATATAGATTGAACACCTGGTAACCGACCTTAACAAGATGCATATAAAATATCTGCCAGTATACAGCGCGCAGCTAATATACTAAATAATACCTCGAAGTACTAAAGCATCCATACCCTAGATGGGGCTCGTTGGTCCCGATTGATCTACCTTTAGGATTCGCGTCAATTAGGGGCCATTTCCCTAATTCTTAGGTTACTAGACTTGAAGGGGCGATATTCGGTTTAATAATCCAATTCATATAATGTAGTTTTCGATTACTTGTGTCTATTTCGTAAAACATTTATAAAAGCAGCGCATGTATTCTTAGTCCCAAAAATATATATTGCAAAAGCATTTAAAAAGGGAGCAAATGAAACTCACGGTAATGTATTTTGTAGTAAAAATACATATGACGACATTGAACAACTGAACAATGCAGGGTTAGCCTCGGATTCACGAACCTATATCAATTGTATATCTTATTAAAACATATAATGAAATTCACATAAATTTTCATTTATTAATTATTTAATATTTATATTTATTTGTTATTGTAGTTTATATAGAATTTGTACCAGATTTAGCCTATATATATATATATATATATATATATATATATATATATATATATATATATATATATATATATATATATATATATATATATATATATGTTAATATGTTTATTATATAGTTATAGTTAATATAAATATATCTTATGTACAACATCTTTACTGGTTATAATATAGTAATAATAATGATAATGATAATTTTAATAAGAGTGGTAGTTTTAATATCTATGAGAATTTTTAATATTAATGATACTTTACATAAATATGATAATGAAATGATATTACTAATAAAATTGATATTAATAATAATAATAATACTATATGTGATAATTTTTATATAAAGTAATAGTTTTGATAAAAGTGATAATTTTTATAAAATGATACTACTACTCATATTCTTGATTATAATACTATTACTAATGTTAATAATAATATTACTAATAATAATAATAATAGACTTAAAACTATGTTAATACTACTGATAATACTAATACTAGTAATAATGATAATAACTATAAGAATCGTAATTCTTAATGGTGATATTAGTAACAACAATAATGATAATACTATTGATTAAATTAATGATAATAATAATCATACTTGTAGATGTTAGGAATTCATAACAATTATCATAATAATAACAATAATTAGTAATAATAATAATAATATTCATAATTGTAATTATAATCATAATAATAATAATAATAAGTATTAACTAATAATACTAGTAATTATAATACTAATAATAATAATAATCAAAATAATGATAATAATAATAACAATGATAGTAATAATTATAACAATATAAATAATAACAATAATAATAATAATAATACCAAAAATAAAAATATGATAATAAAACTACCTTTAAACCAAGCTTTAAAAAAAATACGTCGATGTCCTGACTCGAACTCGTGACCTCTCGCTAAACCAAACCCCCAAGAAACCATATGCTCCAATTCATTTATCTGTTTTAAAACTTACCGTAAATATTTATAAACTGTATATCTATCTGTTTGTGTTCTTCATCCTCATACAGCACGACCATGGTTCAAGACCAAATAGTAACGATTTTCATGATTAGTTTTAGGATTTGAAATATATACAGAAACATTTAGAAATTGAGTTAAATTATTTAAAACAGAAAAAAATAAAAGAAAAAGATGCTGTAGCAGGTTCTGAAGCTCACGACCAAACTCGAAATCAATTTAAAAATTCTGTAAAGTTTTAGACCATGTTTATAACATGAAAGATGTTTAAAATCCCCCCGAGAAACTATAGGAATCCTTAATTTCAACAAAAACTTTAAAACAGATTCAAATTTAGTGATGAACACAGAGTTGACTTTTTTGAAAAATAAGTTTGACTCAAAAATTCGAACTTGATAAGAAAAATTGGATCTTGAAACTTTCCAGATAGTTTATCTGGAATGTTTCTAACATAACTGCATTTATACAATTTAAAATTTCATTCAAATTCGAAGAATTTGAAAAAATGACCAAGAACAGAGACCGTGAGCTGTGTTCTTCGATTTAAGTTTTGATTTTTTTGTTCTTTCTGCTCGAATTGTATTAGTAAAGTATTATATAAAGTTTAACAGATATATTTTAAACTGGATTAACTCAATTATCGCTTGGATTATAGCTTGGTTAGCTCGACAACTCAATATTCTGTCAGAAAGAAAAATATAAAAGTGAAATTGACCCTTAACAGAATTTGTTTGATTATAAGACTAATTGAAATTGATCGTACCAATTTACAGCTATAAAACGATTTATAACACAATTTGATAATGAAAGCAAATTGATTTTGATTCTCTTAAGATTAAATACGCATTTATTTTTTTTTTTTTATAACCGTAATTATATATATATTCAATATCTGTATATATATCTATATATAAAAATCTATATTTTTTTATATATGTATATTTTTATATACAACTGTATATATTTTTTTATATATATATCAAATTCTTAATTTATTTGATAATGAAAATTTAAATATATATATACTACTAATAATTAATAATACAAATAATATTATTATTAATAATAATAATATTGATAATAATAATATGATAATGTCAATACCAACAATAATGATAATTTAAATAAATTTAGGTTTCTAATAATGAGAATGATGATAATAATCTTATTAATGGTGCTAAAAAAATATTAGTGATAATGATATCAATATTATTAATGATATTAATAATAATAATAATAATAATAATAATAATAATAATAATAATAATAATAATAATAATAATAATAATATAATAATAACTTATACTTATCAAATTTTATATATTCTATATAATACTATTAATAATATAAATACTAATATTAACATTTATAATGGAAGTAATGTTAATAATATAACCTTAACATTTTAACTTGTACTTAATTTTTATTATTAATATTATATAATAATATATTAAATATTCAATGTTTATACATTTAAGATATTTTACAATATATAATACTACTTATATTGAGTAGTAATTTCTTATATATATATATATATATATATATATATATATATATATATATATATATATATATATATATATATATATATATATATATATATATATATATATATCACAATGTACAACTAATAAGTATTAATAGGTATTACATATATGCATATAGATTCATAATAATATCATGTATATATATTTATATATAAGTACTTAATTGTTTATTATTTTATATGTTTAATTCCAGTTAATTAAAGTTTATTTTATTAACTCCAAATATCATATATACACTTTTATATTTATATATTTACATACACATAATGGTTCATGAATCGTCGAGAATAGTCAAAGGTTAATTGAATTCATAATAAAAAAAAATTAGATTCAACATTACAGACTTTGCCTATCATGTCGACATAATATAAAGATTAAGTTTGAATTTGGTCGGAAATTTTCGGGTCGTCACAGAAATGAACTAGAGCTTCAAAGGATCTTGGATGGCCTGAAAGTTCTTGAAGTAGAATCATGACACAAAAACAAGTTCAAGTAAGATTTCTACTTGAATTAAGATAGTTATAGTTATAGAAATCGAATTAAAGTTTGAATATGAATATTACCTTGAATAAGAAAGATAACCTATTGTAAATAAAAAAGGTTTCTTGATCTTAGATGATTACTTGGAATGGATTTGAAAGCTTGGAAGTAAACTAGTAAACTTGAAAGTGTTATTGAAGTGTTCTTGAGTAGTTGTTTTGTAGGTTGATCAAAGGTTGGATTTATGAGCTAGATTGAAGGAGATTTTGATGAAAATGATGAAGAACACTTAGAACATCATCATGGAACAAGAGAGAGATCAAATGGATGAAAGAAATTTGAAAAATTCAAGTGTATGTGATGGGTAAAAAAAACGTGAACTAGCATATCATTATATGCTCCATTTAGTTTGTAATTTTGATAGATATTTCATGCTAGTTGCCAAATGATTAGTTCCATATGTTTGTTGACTAATTGAGGGCTGCTAAGAGCTGATCATTGAAGTGTATATACTAATAGTATATACATATAAGAACTATGTATTGTACGAGTACGAATACGGATTGAATACAAGTAAATAGTGTTCACTGTAGTAAATAGTGTTCACTGTAGCAATAGTTTTACTGTAGCAAATAGTTTTGCTGTAGGCAAATAGTATTTTACTGTAGCAAATAGTATTTTATTGTAGCAAATAGTATTTTGCTTTAGGCAAATAGTTTTTCACTGTAGCAAATAGTGTTTTACTGTAGCAAAGCAAAAATTACTGTAGCAAATAGTATTTTACTGTAGCAAATAGTATTTTACTGTACATCTTTGATTTAATTGTATTTCTTCTTATATATATATATATATATATATATATATATATATATATATATATATATATATATATATATATATATATATATATATATATATATATATATATATATATATATATATATATATAAACTTACATCATAAAATAAATAAAACAATTATATAATTATCACAAGTTATGACGTTCGTGAATCATCAAGCAAATGGGGTGGTCAATTGTCTACATAAACTCATTTCAATTAATCAAGTCTTAACAAGTTTGATTGCTTAACATGTTGGAAACATTTATTCATGTAAATATTAATTTCATATAATATATAATCATGGAAAAGTTCGGGTCACTACAGCTAATGTAGTGGCAGATGCTTTGAGTAGGAAGGAGAGAATTAAGCCTATTCGAGTTAGAGCATTGAACTTGACTATTCGAAGGAACCTTACTTCTCAGATACATGACGCACAGTTAGAGGCATTGAAAGAAGAGAACATTGCTACCGAATCGCTTCGAGGAATCGATATGAAGTTCATTACTCGAGACGATGGAACCCGATATTTTATCGACAGAATTTGGGTACCAAAGTTTGAAGGATTAAGGGAACTAGTGCTAGAAGAGGCACACAATACAAGGTATTCTATTCACCCTGGATCTGACAAAGTATACCAAGATCTTAAGGCACTGTATTGGTGGCCTAATATGAAAGCTGATATCGCTACTTATGTTGGTAAGTGCTTGACTTGTGCTAAAGTTAAGGCAGAGTATCAGAAACCGTCAGGATTGTTGACACAGCCAGAGATTCCACAATGGAAGTGGGAGAATATTACAATAGATTTTATCACTAAGTTGCCTAAAACTGTAGGAGGTTATGATACGATTTAGGTTATCGTTGATCGTCTTACGAAGTCTGCTCATTTTCTACCGATTAAGGAAACGTATAAGATGGAGTGGTTGGCACAGATCTACATAAAGGAAGTAGTTTCTCGACATGGAGTGCCGCTATCCATTATTTTTGACAGAGATAGTAGATTTACATCTAGATTCTGGCAAGCTATGCAAGATTCCATGGGAACTCGTTTAGACATGAGTACAGCATATCACCCACAGACTGATGGTCAAAGTGAGAGAACCATTCAGACATTAGAAGATATGTTAAGAGCGTATGTTATTGACTTTGGAATTGGATGGGATAGACATCTACCTTTAGTAGAGTTTTCTTACAATAATAGTTATCACGCATTTGAAGCACTGTATGACAGAAAGTGCAGATCACCTATATGTTGGACTGAGTTAGGAGATAGTCAGTTAACTGGTCCTGAGATTGTACACGAAACGACAGAGAAGATCACGCAGATACGAGAGAGAATGAAATTAGCGCGAGATCGTCAAAAGAGTTATGCTGATATTAGAAGGAAAGATTTGGAATTTCAGATTGGAGACAAAGTTATGCTCAAAGTGTCACCCTGGAAGGGTGTAGTGCGTTTTGGTAAAAGAGGAAAGTTAAGTCCGAGGTATATTGGACCGTTTGAGATTAGCGAAAGAATTCGTCCAGTAGCGTATAGACTGAAGTTGCCGCAAGAACTTAGTGAGATTCACGATACTTTTCATGTTTCCAATTTGAAGAAATGTTTATCAGACGAAAGCTTGGTAATTCCCTTAGACGAAGTGCAAGTTAATCCTAAGCTTAATTTCATTGAAGAACCTGTTGAGATTATGGATCTCGAGGTTAAGCAACTAAAGCAAAGCAGAATTCCGCTCATTAAGGTTAGATGGAATGCCCATAGAGGACCCGAATTCACGTGGGAACGTGAAGATCAGATGCGACTCAAGTATCCGCAACTGTTTCCCGAGGAGACGACTACGGCGGATGAGCACTAAAATTTTGGGACGAAATTTTTCATAACAGGTGGGTTATGTAACAACCCGACTTTTTCCGTTTACTTTCGTTACTTGTCTGTTAAGTATTTAACGGTGTTTACTTAGACTTGTGTGTTTAATAGAATTAAATATATGCTTATTAGAGAGGTTCTTGAATTAATAGGTTATATTAATTTATGAATTTATTTTAGAAAGTGAAATAACTAGAAAACGTTACGATTAAGTTAATCGCCTATAAAGCTTTTTAGTTTACGGAACTCAGAAAAAACGATGAAATAATTATTTTTAATAATTATTAACTTTAAGAAAAACTAATTTAATTTATTATTTATTTAGTGAATTAAATCCGGTGATTTCGTTTCAACGACTAGTTAACGTTCCGGAGACCCGGTACGATTAACGGCATTCGAAACGGACCACGCGCGTACCAAGACTTAAGCAAAAACGAGCCCGAGACCCCATAAAAGGACCATTCATCTGAACCCTCCCCAACACCCCTTAATTGGATTGTTTTGGTCCATTACTTGCTAGTTGGGTCATTAGTGGGAAGTATTAGGCCCTAAACCTAGATATAAAAGGAAATTAGAAAGCTAGGAGCCTCATAATTCACCTAATTCAATTGACACTCTCCCCTCTCCCTCTCCCTCTTGGCCGTCAGCCACCATCACACCACCACTACCTTCAAAAGTCGAAATTAGAAGAAGCCTTCAACACGAACGTCGTTCTACGCATCGTTCTCTACGCGGTAGTATAAGCAATTTGATCATTAGAGGTATAATTGCTAACCCTAGTTCTTATAAAACTGAATTTTGTTCAATTACATAGTGTATTAGAGTCTAGTGCTCAATTAATGGTGTCTTGTGTTGTTATTTATCGTTTGATTGCGTAATTAACGTTGTTTATATGAAAAACGAATTTGTTTCTTGTAGATCTGATAATATTGACATGAGAACTGATCTTTTATTATGTTTAAATAGAAAGATATCGAAAATTTATTAATTTAGACTCCGATTTTGCGTGATTTCGTTATCGTATGCTTAAGATATGCTTAATCGAAGATTTGACTAGGCTTTTGTTCGTAATCCGAATTTTATGAGTTGCATGCTTTGTTTTTTAGCTTATATAAAGTGTACTACTATATTCATTATGAAAATTTATGCAATTTAGACTTAATATTTGCGTCAAAAGGTTATGTAATGCTCCCGTTATGTCAAAACGAAGATTTAGCTTTTAAAGTGAGCTGAATCGATTTTCAAAGTTACATAAAAATTGCTGGAGTGAACTAGGAGTTGATTTAGACTTTGATCTTCTGATATATGTTAGTCTAACTGTTCCTTGACATATTTCATTTGTATTCAAACTTGCGAAAACATGATTCGCCTTGAAATATGTGCTCGTCTAAGTGATGTGTCTAGTTGATGATTAAAAACTGATGAGTTGGTAAAGGTTTGCGAAACTGTACAAATTGGCTAAAGCAATGTTTCTGATTATTTTATCACTAAAACTTTGAGATGTTTTGAGATGACTCCAATTGGCCGTTCGTTAACATCTATTTTCTATATTTTTTTAGAAATGTTTAAAAACTGATGCGCGGGCAGAAATTACTGTAACGAACCATGATTAGACCCTTTCTGATATTGGACTTTTATATGTCGTATGAGAATTTGGCCGGACTTTTTGGAATAAATTTTTAGTGTAGTTATGATCTGGAGTTGTTCATAGTTTAATGAGTTATGTGCTATGAGCTATAGTTGTATCTTTCTACGATGTACGTTTTTCGAAGGCATGCTTTAAGATGTAAAAGTGCAATTTGCTTTACTATGACTTGTAAAATGATGTTTGACCTAGGTTTGACATGTTGACCATGTTTGCATGACCTACTGAGATGTTTGACTTTAGTTAACCTGTTTGACCGAGTTGACTTTAGGGTTGACTTTGGTTGACTTGCTTGGATTAGTTGACTTTTACTTGTTCGTTGAGTCAGTCTGAGCACTAGGACTTTGCGTATACTATGGGTTGACATCGTTTGACCTATAAGTGTATAATTAAGATGATTTACTTGTTTAGTTTATGTTATTCAGTCGAGATTGTTCGACAACCGTACGTTTTGCTAAGAAATTTACATGTGCTTTTGCTAAGGTGAGTCTACAGTCCCTACTACGTTTTTACATGGATGAGATGCATGCTTTTTACAAATCTTTTACATATTAGGCACAAGTAACTTAAACAACTATACATATGAGTTCAGATCAAAAATCCCTTAGCTTGATTATATTAGTTACTTTGTAAGCTCGACTTATAGGGACGGTACCGTTAGGTTTGACAAACCTCACCGCAACATAACTGGTGCTTATTTTGTTGTTACTCGTACACTTGATCGGTGTATCGCCATGATAGGGTAAACTAAAGATGTTGGCTCGGCCTACGCAAAGGTTAAAGCTTTATAATCAAGTGCTCATGATAATGTATACTTTTCTATGATGTTTTCCAGAAAATCTTGTGGCTTAACTTACGAAATGATTTACTAAACCTGTAGATTCACTCAACGTTTTTCGTTGACGTTTTGCATGTTTTATCTCAGGTTCATAGAGGTAGTGCTTCTGCTTAACTGAAGTTATTATGATGTTTACTGCTACAACTGGACGGCGTCCAGCATATTTTATCATTTTCATTTCAGAAACAAATATTCTCATTTAAACTATTTTCTTTCGAGATGTTTTGGGTTCATATACATTAGTCATTTATGTCAAACGTTTTTCAGTTACATTTTCTTTAATAAATGACTTTGATTTGATAATTAATGCGAATACTTTTCGAAAACGTCTCATATAGAGGGCGTGACCGCTAAACTGTGGGACCAGGAGTTAATATTCTGTTAGTGGATTCTGAAGGGGTATTACATTTGGTATCAGAGCTGGTTTAACTGTGTTCAAAGCAATGAACAGTTAACGTTCCCAAGATTCGGGTTCGGTTAACGGGAACGACTTTAGGCGAGTTAGTCGTGGAGGGGGTTCTCATAGTGTTACCTATGACGAAGCATTGACGCTTACCCCTTGCGATCCCTAGCAAAGAAAGAGGAGGGTTGGCAGTTTGGCGGAAACGTGGGCCGTAAAATCAGTGTCTGAGGTACGCTCAGTGGTCACCCTGTTCGCAAGAAAGGCACTGGGTGGGTTTTACCCCAAATGTAAGGTATTACATTTGGTATTAGAGCAGATCGGTTACCTAGGACTAGACTGCATTAGAGAGTCAACGTTAGGACATCTATTGAGTGTAGACTGTAACCCAAGACTTGTTAAGTTACATGAACCCTAGTTACGTTATCTTTTATTTTACTTGATTTCTATAATGACATGATTACTAGATGAGCTAACTTTGTGTTTTCTTTGAGTGCTAGATGACTTCTTCCAATCCTATCATTCTTACCGACTCCGACACGGAATCCGAGGAAACCGTGCAAGCACAAGGGAATACGATACTCGAGTATGCGGATGACACCTAATCTGAACCCGGAAGGTAGTTCGAAGAGGAAGAACTGGAGGAGGATCTCGAGGAGGACTCGGAACCTGAAACCGAATCTGAACCTAACTTACCCGATTCGCCTACTCGTACCCAGTCACCTTTTGTTAATCCCAACTATGTTAAACCCTACGGACCGAGAGGCCACTGTAGGATACCGAAAGGACCCGCTTGAGCTAATAATCAATTTTATAAGAGTTTTCACGATGATAACCAGTCACTTGAGATGTGTCGCCGTTTTCATTCCTTTGACTCTTCTACATCTACTTCTAAACCTAGTACCTCCACTGCTGCTGCTAATGACAACAACCCTAATGACCTCACGTTGCGAGTTGAAAACTTGGAGAAGATGGTCGAGTATTTGTTGAAGGAGCTTCAAAAACGCAAATAGAGATCGCTTGCTTAGACTTGTTCCACGCTATTGAATACTATTTATTATTGTTTATTATTTGATATTCGCACATACATTGCTAGATGTGGTTTTACTTATGTGGCTTTACTTATGACATGAGAGATATGTTGCTATCATTGGTTATGCATGATTTTTGAACGAGAAATTTTATTACATTAAGTGTTTGATTTACTAATGATTGATCATGTTTAGTTGTTACTGTTGCTATTGTTAATTAGTGATAATGCTACTAGTGTACATTGTCCTTACTACTGCTACTACTAAACGCTATGTATCGCTACTACTTATCACTAGTCATACTAAAATCACTATGATTTAATATTATCTACTATGCATCATTTATGTTGCTAGTATAATTTTTATATGTCGATTTCATTGACGCTAACCGAATGTATTATCTTGACCAGAAAGATAATGCCGCCCAAGCCAGTTTCCCAAGATGATGTTCGTCGGTGGATCTCCGAAGGATTGACCGAGGTCGTGGCAGAACTCCGTAATGGAACCAACAGCAACAATGTGAACGCTACGAATCAGCGAAACCAGGATGCAACTAATACTCAGAACAATGGACAAGCAGGGTGTACGTACAAGACTTTCCTGAGTTGTGAACCACACTCGTTTAATGCCCCACAATGTTTACTCCTGAGCACAAAAGGTTGGAGTGGTATCTGTGGGTACTTCCCAAATACATTCAGGGGAATGTCACTTCTTCAAAACCAGGGACTGTCCAGGAAGCTATGCGCATGGCGTACACCTTGATGGATCAAGTTATCTGCCAAGAGCCAGAGAAATTGCAATCAGGGTCTGGAGCAAGTAATGGGAAGCGCAAATGGGATGGAAACAAGAGTAAAGGTATTGATCAGAATCCAGCCAAGAGGCATGAGAACTTTAGGGGAAACAATGACGGGAGGAACCCTAATCCAAACTACAAAGGTAACCTTCCTCAGTGCAAGAGATGCTATAAGCATCATACTGGGTACTGTAATGTGGTGTGTGAGAAATGTAAGAGGATGGGACACATCAGCAAGGATTGTAGGATCAAAACTCCAGCTGTGAGGGTGAATCCGAATGCGCCAAGGAAGTGCTTCGAGTGCGGCCAACAGGGTCATTTTAAGAATAAGTGTCCTAACAAGAAGAAGGATGGTGGGCCAGCACGTGGAAGATTCTTTAACATGAACGCCAGAGATGCCCGCGAGGATCCTGACTTGGTTACATGTACATTCACTGTTAATAAACTATTAGCTTCTGTCTTTTTTGATACTGGTTCCGATAGGAGCTATATGTGTAGACTTTTTGCTCTAAGTTAGATTAGTCATTAGTTCCTTTGGATGAGAAATATCTTGTTGAGGTGGCTAATGGGAAATTTGAGAAAGCTGATCAAATTTGTCGCGGAAGCATAATGAACTTAGCTGGTGTGGATTTTAAGATTGATTTGATACCCATTAAGTTGGGAAGCTTTGACGTGATAGTCGGCATGGACTGGCTGTCTAAGGTAAAAGTAGAAGTTGTCTGTGGAGAGAAGATTATTCGTATACCTCACGAGAATAGTGTGCCATTAATAGTTTATGGGGAGAGATGTAGCCCAAAACTGAACCTTATTAGTTGTATGAAGGCACAGAAGGTCATGAGAAAAGGGCGTTTTGCTATTTTGGCGCATGTGAAGAAATTGGAAACTGAGGAGAAAAGCGTGAAGGATGTACCGATTGTAAATGAATTCCCTGAAGTTTTTCCAGAAGAGTTGCCGGGATTACCCCCACTGCGATTAGTGGAGTTTCAGATCGATCTAGTGCCGGGAGCTGCACCTGTAGCTCGCGCACCTAATCGACTTGCACCAACCAAAATGCAAGAGTTGCAGAGTCAACTACAAGAATTGCTAGACCGTGGATTTATTCGACTAAGTTCTTCGCCTTGGGGCGCTCCCATTTTGTTCGTAAAGAAGAAGGACGGATCTTTCCGTATGTGTATCGATTATTGCGAACTAAACAAGTTGACAATCAAGAACCGGTATCCCCTTCCTAGGATTGATGATCTATTTGATCAGCTGCAAGGATCAAGCGTTTACTCCAAAATTGATTTGCGATCAGGTTATCACCAGTTGAGGGTGAAGGAGGGACGATGTTTTGAGGCATCGTAATATACAATAAAGTCGTCATTGCCAACTCATAATGACCATAGCGAGTTTGGAATGCAGTCTTTGCACTTGGAGCTGTTGTCTTTGCACTCAAATTGTGGAGACACTATCTTTACGGAACCAAAAGTACCATCTTCACCGACCACAAAAGCCTCCAACACATTTTCGATCAAAAACAACTGAATATGAGACAACGATGGTGGATTGAAACATTGAACGATTACGATTGTGAACTTCGTTACCATCCCGAGAAGGCAAATGTAGTAGCCGATGCCTTGATCCGAAAAGAAAGAATGGTACCTCTTCGTGTCCGAGCCATAAAGATCACCATCCACAGAAATCTCAATAGCCAAATCCGTGTAGCCCAAGATGAGGCTCTCAAAGATAAAAATATTTCTCACGAACGCTTGAACGTTCTCGTCTCTTGATTCGAGGTTAAGGAGACCGGGCTTCGATATTTCACCGAAAGAATTTGGGTGCCTAGTTATGAGGATTTACGAAGCCTTATTCTAGACGAAGCTCATAAGTCAAGGTATTCGATTCATCCCGGAGCCGGTAAGATGTACCACGATCTCAAAGAACAATATTGGTGGCCGAACCTTAAGAAGGACACTGCTACTTATGTTGGAAAGTGTTTAACTTGTTCCAAGGTCAAAGCTGAACATCAAAGGCCATCTGGGTTACTTCAATAACCCGAGATCCCACAATGGAAGTGGGAAAGAATAACGATGGACTTTATCACGAAACTACCAAAAATGGTAGGCGGTTATGATATCATCTGGGTTATTATTGACCGTCTCACCAAATCCGCTCACTTCCTAGCCATGAAGGAAATCGATAAAATGGACAAACTTGCACAACTGTACATAAAGGAAATCGTATCCCGTCACGGTGTACCCTTATCGATTATTTCTGACCGAGATGCCCGTTTCGCTTCTAGATTTTGGCGTTCCTTACAAGAAGCTTTGGGAACACTTTTAGACATGAGTACCGCATATCACCCACAAACTGACGGACAAAGCGAACGCACGATTCAAACCTTGGAAGACATGTTACGAGCTTGTGTTATTGACTTCGGAAAGGCTTGGGAAAAGCATTTGCCTCTAGCCGAATTCTCTTACAATAATAGTTATCACTCGAGTATTAACGCCGCACCTTTCGAAGCTTTATATGGCCGTAAATGTTGTTCTCCTATTTGTTGGGCCGAAGTAGGTGATAAACAAATCACCGGACCCGAACTCATCCATGAAACAACCGAGAAGATCATTCAAATCCAAGAAATGCTCAAGACGGCCCATAATAGTCAAAAGAGCTATGCTGACATTAGATGTAAAGATCTCGAATTCCAAGTGGGTGACCGCGTAATGTTAAAAGTCGCACCTTGGAAAGGTGTAATCCGTTTCGGAAAGCGTGGAAAGCTAAATCCGCGATATATTCGTCCTTTTGAAATCTTGGAGCGTGTTGGACCCAATCTTCCGACTTAATTAAGTTCCGTTCATCCCAATTTCCACGTATCGAACGTAAAGAAGTGTCTTGCCGAACCAGAAATTGTCATACCCCTCGATGAGCTTACGATTGATAACAAACTCTACTTCGTAGAAGAACCTATTGAGATCATGGACCGTGAGGTCAAGAACTTGAAACAAAGCAAGATTCCAATCATCCGAGTCCATTGGAATGCTAAACGAGGACCCGAGTTTACTTGGGAACGAGAGGATCAGATGAAGCAGAAATAACCTCACCTCTTCCCGACCCTGCCGTCTACCTCAACTTAAAATTTCGGGACGGAATTTTCTTTAAGAAGTGGGTAATGTAACGACCCGACTTTTTCGACTTATATATATACTTTATACTTTCATGAATATGCGTATTTGTACGTACTGAGCTAGATAATATTCTGGGGTCATTATCCATGCTAATTACTTTCGTTAATATCTTAAAACATATTATTAAGTACTTAATTACTTAACTTGATCCTCGAATGCTTTTATGGCCGTTAGTGTCACTTGTCGCTTAGAACGAGATACGTACTTAGTACACGTTAAACTTTTGTCATAATTGGAGCATTATGACTACTTAATCCTAATTGTTATTTCTTAATGACAATTACCTGGCTTGTTGGTTGCTTAATTACGCTTAGTATTTTAATAATGCACACTAGTTAGTATTAGTGGGCTTATCACCTTAATGGACTTAGTTTATCAAAAGCCCACCCTACTCTAGCTAATGGACTAGTATGTTAGCCCTATCCTAATGGACTTATGAGTCCATTAAGGCATAAGACAAACCCAGTAAGTTAAAAGACAAGATTACTAGCATGCTTATGTACCATTCTTTACAAATTTTAACTCCATGCACCATGCTAGCAAACATTCAAACATCATCTTGTACCACCACCCATGCCAAGCCAAATGGTCCCCCCATCCCCATCCATAACCGTCAGCCATGTATACCACCACCACCATTTCATTTTTTTTAAACTTCATTCTCATTCTCACAAAACACACACACTTTCTCTCTAGTTTTCTCTCTAGTTTCTTACTCTAAAAAGCTTAAGAAAACTTGTAAGTTTTCTTGAATTTCTTTTATTCTTTTACTTTCCTATTTTCGTAAATCATCATCATCATGTTCAAAGATTCAAGTTTTGTAACTTGAATCTTCATATATCTTGTAACTTCAAATGAAGAAGATTCAAGAACATGAAGGATTCAAGCTCTTTAGCTTTGAATCTTCATTACTTTTGTATATCTAAGCTCATAGCTTAAGATCTCTTTATTTATGTTAAAGGATCAAAACTTATGTTTATGATCTTCATGTAACTTGTAGATCTAGCTTTTTGCTTTAAGGATCTTCAAGAACATTATAGATCCAAGCTTTCTAGCTTGAGGTTTCTATAAAAAGTTTGTTAAAAGATCAAGTTTATTAACTTATGATCTTTTTTAATTTGTTTTACTTCACTTTTGTAACTTGTGATTTCATTAAACAAAGATACAAGCTTTCTAGCCTGAAGTCTCATAAGTATTGTTAAGAGATCCAAGCTTTCTAGCTTTGGGTTTCATTATTATTTTGTTTGATCTAAGTTATGTAACTTATGGTCATCCAACTTGTTAAAACAAAAGCTCACTAGCTTATATTCATTCTATGTTGTAAGAATCTAAGTTTTATAACTTAAGATTTTGTAAAAGTTGAAAATCTAAGTTCTATAACTTAGGGTTTCACCTAGAACACAAGATCAATACTTTCTATTCTAAGGTCTTCAATATTTAGCTAAGATCTAAGTTCTATAACTTAATGTCTTGCTTGTTTGGTTTGACACCAAGTTTGTAACTTTAAATTTCAAATAGAACTTGTACTTGTGTCGAAACTAAGAACTTGATGTAACTTTGGTTCATCATCCTTCTAAAACTCTTAAATGAGTTGTACTTCTTTTCTTAGTCTTGACATTGTGTGTTGATGGTTAAAACTTGGTCAAAATGATGCTAAAACATCAAAGAGTTGTACACTTGAGGCTTATACGCATCAAGGATGAGAACCGTGATAAGCATCAAACACCAAGAAACCCACGGGAGCACTTGTTTCTGTTTTTCAAGGTCTGATCAAACTCCTGGAGCTTCTGGAAATTTGATTTCCAGATAGTCCAGTTTGTGTAGATGACTTTTCATTTAAGACTCACCAAAATCTGACGTACGGTTTAGGATTTATAGCCTTCTGAAATTCACTACGCCTTCGTAATGACGTGCTGAAATTTTTGACCTACTCGCGCTTGAAACATCGCCACGGTCAACGACATCGAGTTAGGGTCTGAGCTTCAGACAGAGGTAATAGGACTCACAAACGGAGCCTTGGCCACTGTCCGCACGTCATTTCAGTTTGTGTAGAGGTCGTAGCGGCTTTTCGAATTCAGCCCTTTGTTTCGATGTCTATTCTTGTTAAAAACTTACTTTATCTTTTACGTATGATGATAATGATGATACTTAAGACTTAACTTACTTACTTTTAAACTTTTTGGGACGATTTATTGACTTAGTAACCTTTGACTTAGGTTGAGGACCTTTCGGACCGACTTACTACTTGCTTACATTTTCGTATCGACTTTACCGCACATTCACTGTGAGTTATAGCTCCCTTTTTTACTTTAACTATTTTTGGAACTGAGAATACATGCGCTTTTTATGTTTTACATACTAGACATGAGTACTTTAATTTTATATATGTGTGGGTGACATAACGGCACAAATGTTCCCCTTAGCTCGGTAACGTTTAGTCATTGGTTTATGAAACGGTGAACGCGAATCTTAGATATGGATCCATAGGGATTGACATCCCCACTCGGGCAAGTTGCGCTAGCATTTAACGGGTGTTTAATACTTCTTCTATTTTAACGCACTTGCCAAGTGTACTTTTAGGGGGTGATATATTTATTAATTTTTTAAGTTAGTTACCAAGTGCCCACGGTTAAGCATATATTTTTCATACTGTTTTGAATACAAAATCTCGTGGTCTGCATTACATTATTGTTTACAATAAAACTATAGTTCACCAACATTCGTGTTGACCTTTTTAGCATGTTTTATTCTCAGGTAACTAAGACGTTTATGCTTCCGCTGTAATAGACTTGCTGTGTTGGACTTCCGTTGTACTCTGCTTTGTTAGAGATGTCTCCTAGTCATGGACTTTTTATTTTGCATTCACTACTTATGTTATATTCGAACCATGGTTTTGTAATGACACAAGTGTCACGTACTTTTGTTAATGCTTTCTATTCGTAGAAGTACATTACTTTTGTAAAACATTTGTCGTTGGAAAACGTTATCTATTTATGAATGCAAAACCTTGTTTTAAAACAACATATAGTGATATACCGTGTAATGAACCTGTTGTTGATGATCCGTACCATGATGGTTTTGGACGGGGCATCACAGTATGCTCTAAGCCACTCGATTTAATCCAAAGCATACCGGGTACCTAATGCGGCGAAATAGCTATTCAAAAAAAGTTAAAGACATAAATGAAGTTTATTGTATTATATCTATCTATTTATGAATGTAACTAATAATTTTAGTATAACCTAAAATAAAATACCGGATATAGAGAGTTTCAAGATAGTATATTTTTTATTACATATTATACTACATACACACACACACACACACACACACATATATATATATATATATATATAAAAGAATCATGAGAGAACTTGACATAGGAGAGAACCCATAGCACCATATTATTTCACTTATTTCACTCATATTAGTATGGGTATTTTCGTCCTATCGCATCAATTCATTCCTAAACATAAATTATGGTTTAGAAATTAGGGTTTAGGGTTTAGATATAGGGTTTAGATTGAGTTTTTAACACGAACGGTTTAGAGTTTAGGGTTTAGGGCTTAGGTTTAGGGTTTTGGGTTTAGGGACTAAACCCAAAACACTAAACCCTAAGCCCTAAACCCTAAACTCTAAATCGAGCTAAATTTTGAAAAAATTCGAAAAAAAATAATTTACTATTTTTTTTTAAAAAAAAAGTTGAATTTTTCCACGTCAGCGTGCCATGTCAGCAGGCTGACTGCCACATCAGCACAAACTGAGTCACATGTCAGCCTGTGCTGACATGGCATTCAGTCTGGCTGATGTGGTAGCCTGACGTGGAATTAAAAATAATTTCGAAATTTTTTTTTCCAGGAAAAAAAAATTTCCTGGAATTTTTTTTTTTTTTTATTTTTTTTTTCCAAAGGATAGGTGCATATGGTAGGTGCATGTACATTAATATGTGAGCTCTCTAGGTTCTCTCCCTACCCAAGTTCTCCATGGATCCTCACCCTATATATATACTAAGTTTTAGAGCCCGTGCGTTGCACGGGTGGGTAAATAACTGTGCAAAAACAATTGAGTTTATCAACAATTATGGATGATTTTTTAGAGCTAATATTTTCAATGACATGATAATAATTGATAAAATTACTAAATTACTAACACTTTATTAAATAGTTAGTGTATGGAGCCCGTGCATTACACGTTAGTTAAAAATCACTTTGCATTTTTTTATAATAGGTTTTAGAGCCCGTATATTGCACGGTGAATACAATAATGGTGCAAAATTAATTGATTTTTTTAAACAATTATTCTTTTGAGTTAAGAACCTATGGTGTTAACAAATTTTAAAAGTGGTTATAAGTGATGTTATATTAAAAATCATAATATTAAAACTAAAATGATATGAAATTAAAAAAGTGATTTTGAGTGGTGTTATAGTATTAAAAATCATAATATTAAGATTAAAATTTCAAAGCATAATATGATATGAAATATTAAAATTTAAATTTTAATATAAAGCGACATTTTTGAATTATTAATTCTTGTTCCATTGTTCCATTCAATACATATACATATCTTATATATGCTCCGTAGTTAACGTAAAATTTAAATTTTAATATAAAGCCACATTTTTGAATTATTAATTCTTGTTTCATTGTTCCATCCAATACATATACACATATCTTATATATGCTCCGTAGTTAACGTTAAAGAAAATAAAAATATATTGTAATTTGAAAGATTACGATTGAAATATATAATTAATTTGTAATTAATTTAATAATATATATAACATAATATAGATATATAGATAGATATAATATATAGATACAAACACCCATAAATAACTTTCAACCACAATCAAGAATAACTTTTTCTTTTATATATATATATATATATATATATATATATATATATATATATATATATATATATATATATATATATATATATATATATTATAATTATAGTATAATATATATACTGTGGACTGTTTGTGGTATACAACTTTATATACGGATTATTACACTTTACATTCCATTCTATTCCATTCCATGACACTTAGGAGTGGGCTTTTTGAAGTTTTTTTTGGAACTTTTAACTTTTAGCTTTTTAAGAAAAAGTTTCTATGTAAATTGCAGTTTCGTTCGGTTGACAAGCTTAAAGCTTTTAGTGAGATGAAAAAACCCCTAAATTTAAACCTATAAGAAGCAGCGTTTGAGATTAAAGACAAGCTTTTGGTGTATAGTTGACTTTAATACTCTCTCAAAGACTACAAATTCTCAAGCGTAAATGAAACTGACTATACCTTTTGATATATCCAACGGAGATATATATATGAATTTAATTTTATTATTTAATAATGATTATAATTTTAATAACAAATAATAATAATAAATCAATAGAGATAGATATACAGTACATTCAAAGTTCTATTTTCTTTTCATTAACAAAAAAGAAAAACCATCCTACCATATTTAGTCTGTTATATTTATTAATATTAATATTAATTAACTATAAGTGTTTTTTACTCACAAGAACATAGCATACTTTCAAAACGATAGCAATCGAAATTCACATAGATATGTTAATTTAGCATTAAGTGTTTTTTCGTGTCTATTTTCGTCATTTTATCTTTTTTTAACATGGATATGTTAATTTAGCATTAAGTGTTTTCGTGTCTATTTTCGTCATTTTATATTTTTTTAACTTCTCCAGCTATTTTGTCAAACAACTAAATATATCTAAAAAGCTCCAAGCTTTCAGCTTTCAGCTATCAGATACCAGCTAGTTTTGCCACCCTACGGGCATGTTTGGCAAAACAAGCTGGTACCTGGAGCTGAAAGCTGGAAGTTGTTAGCTGGAAGCTGATAGTTAGTAGCTAGTAGCTAGTAGCTGAAGTTTTTTAGATATATTTAAGTGTTTGAAAAAGTACCTGAAGCTGATAAAAGAAATGGTAAAATGACAAAAATAGACATGCAACAAAATGGTTACACCTTATGAAAACATATAAATCATAAAGTATTTCGTAACTTGAATTGGGTTCCTGATCAAATTTTATTTGAAGTGCAATTAAATAGTTTCAATTGGATCTCAAAGAGATATAAAAAGATTGACATTCAATTGCATCAATGGCTTATAAACCCGGGATTCTATATTACAAAGACAAATCGCGTTGGTGTTGGTTAAAGAATGAAGGTGAAGGATTATAGATAAAGCACTGATTTTATCTCGTGGCATTAGCTCGTTAGTACTCTGTTTCGTTTATATTTAATCGTTGATTGTTTCGTTCATGTTGCTGTAGCTTTATTTTGATTGTATGCTACAGTAATATCATTGATCTTTTAATTTTGTTCATTCTATTAATATAGTTTTCTTGCTTTTCAATAAAAAAATAGTTCTCAAATGAAAAATATAGTTTAAGAAATTTTATTATTATATTGTATTTTTTTTTATTATTTTACAATTTTATCTCAATTTTTATGTCTTATATGCAATTATAAAAGTTAAAGGCATAAATAAAGTTTATTGTATTAAATAGTATTTATCTATCTATTTATGAAAGTAACTAATAATAATAATAATAATAATAATAATAATAATAATAATAATAATAATAATAATAATAATAATAATAATAATAATAACGGATCTCTGACTTTCGCTGCCGTGGACTGCCAGGAGCTGTTGCTGGCCACCGGAATTTCTCACGGGTTGTGTTTCTTTTTCTGATTTCTCTTTACTCTTTCATAATTTGATACATCTCCTATGCTGCTACTGCCTTTGAAATTTGATTCTTATGTGGTATTATTAAGAAGAGCTTATACATTGGGGAATAGAAAGAAAATGGAGAGTGTGATTTTTAACATGATGATACACAGACAGAATGAGATTGGGGTGCTTAATCTCCATACTGTATTTATTTAGAATAGTTATTGGGGTGCCCACCAGGTGTTTGTTAAAAGTCCCCAGTGAGTTTTTCCTTGGCTTCTTGATTATAATTATATTGGTGTATGGGGATTTTGCATCTGTCATTTTAGCTATGCGCTTCAACTAAAGGTTGTGTGTAGCTATGGCGCATGCCGCTGTGAAGTTTCATTGTCCCTTTGTGGGTCTTAATGGCTGTCAAAATGGGAGTGGAAATGGGCTAGTTAGAAGTTCTCTTATCAAGCATCTTAGTGATCGTCATTGTGGTATCGATGCGCGGGATATCACTCGACATTCTCTTACTTCTAATTTGGGTGTTTATACTGAGGCTGATGTTACTTTTAGGCATATGGGAATTTGGTTATGTGGTTTTGCTACAAAACACACACGGTACGTGCTAAGTGCCGTCATGGTAGGGGCCCGGATGTGCCTCCCCCCGATGAGGGAAATGGTGTTGTTCGTTTTGTGCTTCATAATTTTTCCAAGCCACTAGCTCCCTCTTCTCTTGCTCAACTTTGTATTGAGGATGGTTCGGTGCGTGATCATTACGATGGTTTTGACGTGGCTCTCCTTGATCAGTTGTTCTCTAAGGGGTTTCGCATGGTTAAGTCTATCCCTCCCAAGTGTCGTTTGGGGTTTTCTCGGGTTTTGAAAGGTGCTCTTGATAAGGTGATCTCTAAGCCTGATGACATTTCTAGTTGGGTCTCTTTGTTGGTGTTACCCCTTTGTACCCTTAAAACCTTTCGGCCACGGAGTAGTCGTGAGTCTAGGTCTTCGATAAAGCGTCGGCATCAGGAAGAGAATATTTCCCGTGCTATTTTCTCTTGGGGGACAGCGGGTGGAAGTTTACAGCTTGTGAGGGAGTATTTGGCAGAGGATTCTCCTATGTTTTCAGTGGTTGATGATGAGGTCCTTGATTTGGAGGAGCGTAATATTAAGCAGTGTCGTAGGAAGATTTGTGATGGCCATTACACTGCTGCAGCTCGTGTTCTTTCTTCATCAGGCGTTGCTCCTTATAATGACGCCACACTGGCGGACTGCTGTCTAAGCACCCTTCTTCTATAGCTCCATCCTTGCCTGATATGACGGTTGACCACCTTCACCTCGTTACGACTTCTGCTGTTATTTTGGGCCAGATTAAAAGTTTTCCTCGGGGCACTTCATGTGGTAGGGATGGTTTATGTGCACAACACCTTATGGATTGCTTGAGTGGTGCTACTGTGACAGTCTCGGATGAGTTGGTTGGCTCTATTACCGGGGTCGTTAATCTCTTTCTAGCTGGAAGGTGCCCTATGGAATTAGGAGAGTATATAGCTAGTGCTCCCCTCACACCGCTTGTCAAGCCCGGCGGTGGTCTTCGTCCTATAGCTGTGGGTACTATTTGGCGACGTCTTGTTTCGAAGGTTGGCGCTGCTATGGTTGGCCAGTCTTTGGGAAGTTACTTCGATGGTCTTCAATTTGGTGTTGGTGTTTCTTTAGGTGGTGAGGCAATTCTTCATGCTGTGAATCGGTTGATTGAGGATCGTGGCTCTGATGTTGGCCTCTCTATGTTATTAGTTGGTTTTCAAAATGCCTTCAATCTAGTTGATCGTACGGTCATGTTACGTGAAGTTCGCCGCCTTTGTCCGAGCATTTCTCGGTGGGTTGAATTTTGCTACTCTAATCCAGCCAGATTGTATTATGGGAACCACACCTTATGGTCTTCTCAGAGGGTGCAACAGGGTGATCCCCTTGGTCCGCTATTTTTTGCTTTGGTCTTACAACCCTTGGTTTCTAAAATCAGAGATAATTTTGAGGTTTGTCTTCAGGCGTGGTATTTGGATGATGGCACTATTATTGGGGACACTTTGTTGGTGGGGAAGGTTTTGCATTTGATTATGGAGGATGGGCCTCGTTTTGGGCTACATCTCAACGTTGAAAAAACAGAAATTTTCTGGCCTACGGAGGACCCTCGCAGCAGGCAAGTAGGTGTCTTTCCTCCTAATATTGCTCGGCCTTTAAATGGTGTTAAGTTGCTAGGGGCCCCCGCAACTTCCGATCTTGGTTTTAGTAGTGAACTGGTGATGCAAAGGGTGACCAAGTCCATTGCGCTTATGGATAAGGTTGCTAAGCTTGATGATCCTCAGTGTGAGTTGTTGTTGCTTAGGGAATGTACGAGAGTTTCTAAACTCTACTTTACCTTGCGTACTTGTCCTACTAGTATATTTGAGGCGGCTCAACGCGCTTTCGATGGAGCCCTTCGATCTTCCTTGGAGCGTATTGTTACTGCTTCAGGGCCTGGGTTTGGTGATTGGCAGTGGCGGCTTGCCACCTTACCATTTGCATTTGGAGGGCTTGGTGTTTATTCTGCGGGAGATGTTCGTCATTATGCTTTTCTGGCTTCTCGATTACAGTCTGCTGGGTTGCAGACCAAGCTCTTACGTCATACGGGTATTGTTGGTCTTGGTCGTGCTTTTGAAGATGCATTGGGTCTGTTTAATAATACGGTTGGGTTTGATATTTTAGGTAATCCGAGTGAGGTCGCTGCCCCAATACTCATGAAGAAATTGGCAGATGTTTATTTCACAAAGGTTACCGCTTCTGCAGAATCCACTTTTTCGTTATCTCCCCGACAATCGGCCTTATGGAAATCACAGCAGGGTGATCACACATCTGCTTGGCTAAGGGCAGTCCCTATTTTGGGGTTGGGTCAGACGATGAACGCAAAGACTTACCGATGTGTGTTGTGCTACCAGTTAGGTGTTCCATTGTTCTCTATCTCGACGGCATGCTCTGCCTATTCAAGGGTTTTTATTGGGGATATTTTCGGGGATCACGTCGTGTCTTGTGCTGGTATGGTGGGTATTAAGCATCGACATAATATTGTTCGGGATTCCCTTGTTGATGTTTGTTATCGATCTGGGATTTCAGCGAGAAAGGAGGTTGACATTGGGTTGTCTGGAGGGAACGACAGGGCCCTCAGACCTGCAGATGTGTTACTTTATTCCTGAGATTGTGGTTGCGATGTTTGTGTTGACTTGACAAGGTCTTCTCCTTTGACGCAGTCTGGGCTTTCTGACTTTGTCCCTGGACGTGATGTGGTTGATGCGGCTCGTCGGAAGCGGGTCAAGTACGAATCTAGCTGTCAGGCGATTGGTTATGGTTTCATTCCTTTCTCATTTTCTTCCCTGGGGGAATTAGAGAAGGAGGCTGTTTCTTTGCTAAAGCGGGTTCAGAAGAGTTCGATGGCGCAAGATATTAGTGCCGGTGCTGCTGCTCATATTTTTACTAGGATAGGTTTTGCTATTGCTAGAGGTGTGGGGGCCCAGATTGTCTCTAGGCTTCCCACTAAATTTTTTTTTTTGTAAGTTTTAAAACTTTTAAGTTTTTTATTATAATAATAATAATAATAATAATAATAATAATAATTTTAGTATTAGTATTAGTATTAGTATTAGTATTAGTATTAATATTAGTATTAGTAGTATAACCTAAAATAAAATAAAATAAAATACTGGTTAGAGAGTCCCAACATTTACACTTTACATTCCACTACATATGAAATTATCATCGCAGTCTCTTCAAGTGGCATACAACTTTTGTGTGTGTGTGTGTGAGAGAGAGAGAGAAACAAACAAACAGTGTACTTGGATGCTCCTAGAACTATCCCTGATTTTCATTAGTTCAATTTCTTCAAAAATCAACATATAATACTTTTTCACAGTTTTTCCCTAAATTAAAGATCGATCAATATCAATACCGATATCTGTTGATCTAGTCGGAGAATCCGCACGTTGTTTAGCCGGAGATTGGCTCTGCCGCTTCAGCTGCTCGCTTCACCACTCATACTCATCAGGTACGCTCAAGTTACAGTAACAATTTCTCTTTTTCAAGACTACAAGGTATAATTTTTAAAATCCGTGTTTAATTTTGTAATTGAAATGATTTTTGTGATTCATACACAGTAGGGTTATTTATTGATGAAGCAGCAAGAATTTAATGACTTTGGAGAAAGGATGATGAGGGTAATCATGTGTTAAAAGGAATCAGCTGAATGGGGAGTAGTATGGTTTTGGAGGTGACCGAATAATCCATCCAGAAAGCCATTTCAATAATTTAAGTCACAAGTAAACACGTTCACTTTCTGACCGAATAAGCTTGCCAGTCAACTCAGTCCGTTAATACGCAAGTAAACAGGCCCCACCAAGTAAAAAAAAAATAAAAAATCCTGCATTATAACATCGGTTTGGGCTTATTATTTAGCTACTAAAGCCAATTAATTATCTGGGATCATGTCATCTTTATTGGAAGAACTTGATTACTTACGAATCCCGTATGCTGATATCAAAGCTGCTACCAATAACTTTAACACCAGAAACATGATCCAAAGATTTCAGTTTAGAATAGATGAAATGCTAATAGTTGGCGAGAGTGGATATGGGAGATATGATGTCTACAAAGGGGAACTATTTCGGTTTGGAAGAAGGATCCATATTATTATAGAAGATATTGGGTATATCCCAGAAGAAGTGCTCTTGAAACGGGTCTCAGTTCTTTCTCGTTTTAAGCATAAAAATATTCCCTCTTTTGTTGGGTTTTTTTATGAGAAGTACATGGGCGGTTACTTAGTTAGTGAGTGTGAATTTATAGAAAGTCTCGAACAAATACTAAGTATCGCATCTTATCCAGAGTTCAGCTCAAAATATTGTTTAGACATCCGTGAAAACCTTACATGTTACCACATGTTGCAAATATGTTTGGGTGTTGCCCGAGCCTTGAGTCATATCCATGATTGTCATGCCATACACGGTGCTTTCAACAGCTATAGAATTCTTTTAGATAAAGATTTTGAGGCCAAGGTTGTTGGTCTTATTAAGATCCCTGGAAGTTCTCCTAGTATTAGACATACCTGCTACATTGATCCAGTGTCTGAAAGGACCGATACTTTGACACTGAAAAGTGATGTGTATTCTTTCGGTGTTGTTTTGATTGACTTGTTTTGTCAGCGGCTCGCACATCAGCTCCGGCACCGTCTGGATTTTCCGAAGTTTCACGAAATCAAGTATACAGACTTTGATGATAATATATGCAAACAAATGAACTCAAAAGCATTGACCATTTTGTTTGGAACGCTTAAAAAATGCTTGAATTATGAATGTGAAGAGCGCCCAGACATGGCTGACGTTGTTCAACAACTTGAGGAAGCTTCATTTCTTCAATGGAAACATGAAAATCCGGTAAGCCCGCCATTTTGATTTGTATACTTTTCTTCCTGTTGTTCTGTGTTATTAGATGGGCATATCCGGATCCAGAATATGAATGAATAATTAATAAAGTTTTGAGAGAAAAATGACTTGTCTTTTTTAACCAATCAATTATGTGCATAATACCCTCGTTTTTGTTACATATTTAGTGGTGAAAATTAGTTCCAAACTGGCTAAGCCCAACATTTGGTTCATTATCGTCCTATCTAGCACTTTAGCACTTGAAAGCTACATGACTCGTATTCTTTTTGTTACTAATTGTTACAGGAAATCAAGATTGGACTTGATGATGTGAAGTTAGCCACTGAGAATTTTACTGAAAAATACCTTATTGGATCTGGTGGATATGGTAAGGTGTATAAAGCTAAACTTCCCATTCATGATCCTTTCATTCCTAAGAAACACCACACTGTAGCAATAAAACATATCTTAAAAGATGAAAATGGGCAAGGTAGACAAGGATTCTTTCAAGAAATTGAAATGCTTCGTAGGTGTAACCATCCCAACATAGTGTCACTTATCGACTATTGTGATGAAGATTCTGAATTGATCCTTGTATATGAGTTTTGTTCCAAATGGTTCACTTGATGATTATTTGGAAGGCAAAAAGAAAGAAACTTATCTTAACTGGGTTCATCGGATTAAAATTTGCCTTGATATTGCACATGGGTTGGATTATCTACACACAAAGGTGAGTGATGACGAAAGGATAATACATCGTGATATCAAAAGTGCCAACATATTATTGGGAACGAATTGGGAGGCCAAGATTGCTGACTTTGGGCTCTCCAAGTTCTACCGTGTGAATCAATTGACGAGCACTATCGTGACAGATAGAATTGCAGGCACTGATGTGTACTTGGATCCTGAATATTCAAAGACGGGTAAATTAAAAAAGCAATCAGACATATACTCATTCGGAGTTGTTTTATTCGAAATATTCTCTGGAACATTGGCCCATGAAAAGTTTTACACCGACGAAAATAACAAGGGACTTGCAGCAGTAGCACGGAAGCGTTTCTCCGAGGGAACACTAATGGAAATAGTAGACCCAAAAGTAATGGAAGAAGCTGAGGAACGCTGTTTTGGTCTAAAGGTAGGAGCTAATCGAGAGTCTCTGGAAGCATTTTTAAATATTGCAATTCAATGTTTAGCAGAAACTCAAGTGGAGCGACCAAAACTGACAGATATCACTAAGGAACTTGAAATTGCATTAAACCTTCAAGTAAGTCAATGCTTTAAATCCAATACAACAATTATTTTCTCTGTATGCTTGGCTTTAAACAATAAGTCAATAATTCTTTTTTATGTTAAAGTTGATAAAATAGTTAAACAATTGAAATATGACCGGTGTAATCAATACCTTTTCTAGAAAATGGTTAAGCATACAAAGCTAACACTAAATTATGGGCTCTAATCTCACAAAAAGAAAGTTGATGTTAGACCGGTAAAGTGCATGGATTATTACCGTTATTAAATTTATTATGTATTACTATATTTGTCTGTTGTATCAGTATCGGTTTTGGATCTTGTTTGAACTTCGAACCCGTTTATTTACATAACTATTTTTTTGCCAATAAAATAAAAATGTTATTTGCCTATTTGGATCCCTGGTAGAAGGTCTTTTTAAACGTATAAGATGAAGGTTTAGAGAATGGTCCAGATGCTTTCATTCAAATTTCAGAACTTAAACTGATAACCCTATATTTTAAAACTTTTTGCAATGATGATCTTTAAATTATAGATCATTATAGTTTTTGTTAAATTATATATGATTTTCGATAATGAACAAGCAACAGTGAGTTAATGTATAAGCTTTCATACACTTTAAAACGACAAAGAAAAACTTCTAAATTGTAAAGGTTCAAACTAAACATTAACGAGAAGTTATTGGTGGTAAGTAGCAAAATATCATTTATAGTCATATGAAATTTTTTTTTTTGATTTAAAAAAAATTTAGTATTTAATAAGTATAAACTATAAACTAATCATCTAAACCTAACCAACTTACAACATATTTATCTTTATGTAAAATTTCAAGGTGGGCATTTCTATGGAAGTAACATGGAGGTGGATTTTGTTAATTATGTATACATAATGTAAGTCAACAAATACTCACATTTTGAAACACTTGCATATATTAAAAGAAATGAAAAGCTTGCAAGTTTTCTCTATATGGTATCTTTACTTTTCGTAGAATTCGTTACATTGCCATATAATAAAAACTTGAGTAAATGATCATGTTATCAAGTATCCCATGGTTCACAGGAAAAGCGCAAGGACATTCTTAAATTTTCACTTGAGGGCATACAATTGGGCACCGAAAACTTTAGTGAAAAAAATTTCATCAAAAAGGAAGGATTTGGGATGTTATATCGAGGGGAAGTTCCAAATGACATTGGATGTAAAGTTCCAGTCATTTTAAAGGTCACCAAATCTTCAGAAGAAAATAATTTTCTAAGAGAGCTTGAAATCCTCTTCGGGCATAAACATGAAAATATTATCGGCGTTGTTGGTTATTGCAAGGAAAAGGATGATAAAATTATCGTTTATGAAAATGCATATAACCTAAATACTCTCAATAGCCAAGTGAATGATGTTAGTCTTACATGGATAAAAAGACTTGAGATATGCGTAGGCATTGCAAATGGGTTAAAATTTCTTCATAAAGGTTTTGCAAGACAACAATCGGTTGTACATAGAGACATTAAAAGTGTTAATATCGTACTAAATGAAGATTGACTCCAAAAATATGTGGGTTTGGGTTTTCTTTGATAATTCGTAAAAGTCAAGAGATGGAATATTTCGTCAATGATGTTCCTAGGTCACCCGACTATTGTGATTCCGTGTATTGTGATCCCGTCTACTGGAAAACTGGCTTTTTAACTAAAGAATCTGATATTTATTCCTTTGGTGTGGTTTTATTTGAGATGTTAAGTGGAACACTTGCATGTGTAAAGGATTTTAGAGAATCTAAGCAATTTCAAGACTTCTTAGTTGATGAGATTGTTTTAGAGGGTATTAAGGAACAAATTAAAGCCAAATCGCTAGCTGCATTTGGAAGGATTGCCTGTCAATGCTTGCATGAAAATGACATGAAAAGCCAGAAAAACGACCTAAAGCGGATGAAGTATATATGCAACTCAAGAAAGCATTAGATATCCAAGTAAGATTTCACAATTTACAATTTTTCCATATTTTAACGAATTAAAATGACAGTCATAATTTCTAAATAAAATTGGAACTATCTAGAATTAAATTAAACATACAAAAAGTGCTTACAAATTTTAACGTGATGTATTTAGTAACAAATCTTTTTAGGTGTTGAGCGATAGATTGATTGTCAAAAAAGATTTGTATTCGATGAAACTCGAAGAAGGAGGTAATGTGAGTGACCATATCGACACCTTTAATTGCTTACAAATTTTAACGTGATGTATTTAGTAACAAATCTTTTTAGGTGTTGAGCGATAGATTGATTGTCAAAAAAGATTTGTATTCGATGAAACTCGAAGAAGGAGGTAATGTGAGTGACCATATCGACACCTTTAATCGATTAGTTTCGAAGTTGTCCGATACAAATGAGATTATGAAAGAAGAGGACTTGGCACTATATATGTTGTCATCATTATCCAAATCGTACAAACGATTTGTGGATGATATGTTAACAGGAATCACCAGTTTGAAACTTAAAGACGTGCTTGAGAAGTTAGGCGACAAGAACTAAATAAACGAGAGCTCTTATGTGTGAAGATCCATTAGCTATACAGGTTCTCAGAATTGTTTTTAAATTTTCAATGAGACAGCTTGATTATTCTAAGTGATTGTTATTAAAGTTAAATTTGCTGCAAGTATTTTTTTGTGCACATTTTTTCGTAGATAAATACAGAAACGCAGATGAGTGATTGTAGTCAAACCACATACCTCAATAAGAGAAATATGAATACTAAATGCAAAGCAGGTAAGTGCTTAGTGGCATTACACATACACGCCAGCAAATGTGGTTAGTGGTTACATGGTAGACCTGTTATTATTTTGACGTAATCATCTTTTGTCAGCCACCTCTGAACATCATGATCTCTGATGCTCATGTAAATCAAAAGCCAGAAAACAAACATGTAGTTAATGATCGGACAGTTTAACAGAGAGCTATGAATTTTCGAAATTGATTTTGTTTTGGAGAGATTTTTCTATGCAAACTTTTATATTGGAGGGCAATCTGAAGCAGTCCAATTATTTTCATGTTTAGAACATAAGTTGACTATGTTGACTTTTTGTCAAAAAGTCAAAGATCGAGATTTGTTTGAGATTCATGATTTCGAGATTCAGGTATAGTTTTCAAAATCGATATCTAAATTTAAATTGCGTTTAATTTGAAGTTTAGACTGAGGATTTACGCATGAATTTTGCTTGTACCCGTTCGTTCCTTGATCTTCTCAAGTAGGCATTGAATTAAGCAATTTCTAATGAATGATGTAGAATACTAATGATTCATGGAGTGATTGTTCATCATTGGATAGGTTTAATTTGGCTTTATTTGAAGTTTTTGATCAAAGACTTTCTTGAAAATTTCATGAGATTATGTTATTTTTAGGTATTAAAATACGTTACAATCAAATTAATGAATGTTTTAGAACAATTGTGTCAGTTAATCTCCTGTTAATTAAGAAATTTGATGAATTTCTGGAAATTTCATTTCAAATGTTCTTGAGGAGTTCTTGGGGCTCAAATTGATATTCAAACATAATTTGTTGTTATATCTGAATCACTGAAGTTTCGGTGTGTTTTTTATTTTCTCGAAAAATTCATTTAACATACTTTTGCCGGAAATTACAATTCCATAACCAACTCTAACAAACTACCACAAAAATCGGACACAAGGTTGAGCCAAACCCAAAAACCTTAGGTCACTTTGTTTGATCTGTATACTTGGTCACATGCACTACTTAGCTCAGTCAATTGTCCTAACTACAACTCTCGATAACCGGTCATCAGGCAAACCAAGGTTCAACCAAAAAGCAATCACAAAATCTAAAGCGCCGTTTGGTTGAAACTTGAAAGATTGGTTTTCGAATGAATGAAATGTGTCAAGGGAATTAGAATTCGAAGGAATTGGAATCTAAAGGAATTGAAATTCGAAAGAATTGGAATTGATAAATTCCATGTAATATGAAAAGATTGTGCTTTTTTATTTACAAGAAATGAAATTGAATTCCATTTTAGAAAATAATTAAAAAGTTATACAAAAAGTTTTAGGTTTTAAATTTTCGATTTCATTTTTAGACTTGCATTTCGGTTTTAGATTCGCTAACCGAAAACGCGTGGCAAAAAGGCGCGTCAAAAAGCGCAGCGAAATACCGCAGCTAAAACGCACGTCGGAAAACGTTCGGTGGAAACCCCGGGCTGAAACGCCGGGGCGAAGAGCGTCACGATAAGCGAGTCGACACGCGCGTCGAAAAAAAACGCCGTGCCGCGGAAGCAAGCGAGAACGCGCCTCGAAAAATGCGCCTCGAGAACGCACTTCAAAACAGGTCGTCGAAAACGCGCGTCAAAATGAACAAAAAATATAAATGTAAATATTTGAGGTTGTTTTAATATTTCATAGATTTAATGTTGAAGAAATCCAAAACCACCAACATCCTGAAGGAATATATATTCCGTAGATGAAGAAATCTCAAGATTTCAAAGAATTTGATTTCTTCCTAAATATGTCAACTAAACGGAGCGGTGTAAGAAAATTAAATTGCAATTCCATCAAATTCCCATGAGATTACGTGAACCAAGGGGGGCCTAAGTTTCTCGGGAAATCAAAACTCACGAGAATTTATTCTCGAAAACTGAATCAAATCAAATCATAAAACTAGCTTCTCGGTGATTTCCACAATCAACTCATATCGCATTTCGATTTCTCAAGAATTTAACAAGAAAATTTTCTCGGTAAATCAAGCTCCCGAGAAATAATTCTTGAAAAAGGTGTAATTGTGACTTGTAAGGTTACCGAAACCGTGTTGGAAAATAACCGGATACCAAGTTACGGGCATTAGTTCTAAATTTAAACCATTCTGAAAATTAAGTTCTTTCTTGATTGGAGTATCAGATTACAACTTAGACTAATACAGCAAGCAAATTGATAAAGATTTATCTTTAGTGAATATACAAGCCTCAAAGCTTCCACGACATTCTGAATGAAGATCATCAAGACACCAAATGTGCATCAATGATGATTTCAGCATGTCTAAAGAATCCTAAACTTTAAATCTTCGAATAAGTCATCAAATAATTGTAGATTAAACGAAACATCAATCAACGATCATGAACGAGTATGTCATCAAAGGAGAAAGATTATAAAGACCATAAAGTTCAAGACCATAGCTCATTCTACATTCAACCTTAGAAAGCTCATTCTACGTTCAACCTCTGAAAGAGATATAGAGATAATCCATAATAACTCACATCTATCTAGGGGAGGTTGTTAGGGTTATGATCATTAAAATATGCCTTTGTGATGGGATTAAGTCTTTGTAAGGGAGCTTTAAACACATGTTCCCCACCTTTATTTCATACAACTTACACCCCTAACATATAGTAAAATATCTAAACCTACCCACACGCACCATTATCTTTCAAACTCTCCCCAAGCTTCCATTCACCATTGATGGAACCTAAGCTAGTAGATTACAGAGTTTCCTAATTACACAATCGAATTGTAATCATAAGTAATCAATCGACTATTGATAATTTATATGATTACATTTCCGTATTACAATCTTCATATTGTTCATACTTAGATTCATATATATGTGATATGATACTCAGAAACTGCATGTCACCATACAAACTGCAGTTCCTCAACAGATTTAGATTCAAATTGAGAATTTTTGAAACCAAAAACAAAACCGAATTCAAATTCGATTTTCCTCGATCCAAAAACCAACTTTCAAATTCAGTTTGGTTTTTTCGGTTTCTTTTGGATTCGACATTCGGTATAAACAGTTTTAAACCAAATATTGAACATCCCTACGGCAGCTAGAAAGTGACGGTAGAAGATGAAGATCACACTCATTATTGTTAAAAGATTTATATCCTAGAGAGAGAGAGAGAGAGAGAGAGAGAGAGAGAGAGAGAGAGAGAGAGAGAGAGAGAGAGAGAGAGGAAGTGAAATCTAAGGAAAATTGGCCAAAATAGACTTTTAAAGCATTATTCAATTTCATTGCTTGGTTACTTCTGACTCCCTATTAAACCTAGAGGAGAACTTTGAGCCAAATCGAATCAAATGAGAACATTAATGAGCCAAATTACTTTCATTTAAAACTGTGGTTTAAGAACTTCGTGATTCTGCCATGTTTAATTGTAACAAACATATGCAATGTGCTTAGTTTCATCCTCTATGCGCACAGAAGACAAAAATAAATTGAAAAAAAAAAATCAACAGGGAAATAGTTTCTTGCCTGAACTCCCTTTGGCCTTTATACATCCAAAAGTGGTCAGTTGTATGTAATCCGGGTTGGGGTACAACCACCACAAAGGCACAAAGGCACAAAATCACCCCCAATACATTCGTTTATTAGGGCTTTGAAGTGCAAATATGCATACACGCCCTCCAAAACCCTCAAGTTCAACAGACCGAGAGATGTAGCTTATTCGGGAGAAGTTAATACGGTTCTTGATGAACTACACTTAAAAAAGATCAGCTAGCTTCATTTGGTTTGGGGATCTTCTTATATTCATTGTTGTTTATGTCAACACTCTGCTGCAAAGCCTTCAACCAAAACAACCCATTAATAAGCTTCACAAATATATATGTTTGTGAAATCGAAGGTTCGGACAGGTTGGGTAATATGCAGAAATTAGTTCGAGCATAACGAGTCAGGATCGGCTGGGCTATCCACAAACACTTTCAAGCATTTTTGTTTTAAATATATGAGCATATAACTGTTGAATTACAAAGATGATCTAAATCTAAACATTCATAAAAAGTGACTTCATATTTTTATGCATATGAATACAATTTAGTTCACTTTCACCTGCTTGATCTATTTCCTTATATGGACAGAAGATTTTTTTACCCATTTATAGTGTAAAGATGAAACATTACCCAAAACGGCCAATTTGTGTAAACATGGGTCAAGCCACAACCTATAGTATATAAAGGATTAGTTTATAGAATGTCGTATCACCTTTAGCTCCTCCTCAAGAGATAGGTTTTTGGGCTTGTAAGCTTCAACCGGTCCCGTTCTTGAAAGAGCTTTTTTTTTGTTTCAAGAATCTCCCACTCTTGGTCGTCTTTCACCTTAGCTATATCTTTGCTGAAGTACAAATATTGACATCGCTAAATACAAACTAACTGAATGAAAGCAAGAGAATTAAAGCAAGAGAATGTCACTAGCAAACTCCCATTTTGTTGATACGATGAGTAACACGATTATTTAATTTTTAAGCAAGAGAAGTTTTAGCAAACGATGACTTACCTGCCCTGCAAGAGATGACCAAGCCCAAGTGCTCCAAAAATAGTGAGTGAGATCATAGGAAGCCCGTATCTAATAAATGGCCCTTTTCTTCCCCATCTTTTGAACCCTGAAGCTGAATTTTGAACTTTACCAACATTTGTAGCTCCATGTTTATTAGCTTTATCAGTTTGATCCATAGTTGTTCCAACTGTTGTCATCCTTAGATACTGCAAAGTGGCATGAACTGTAATGGCGTGATGAAACATGATGCTCAATGTCAGAAGATCATATTAATCAAATTTTGGCAAGCTACAAAACTCTAATAGGAGCACTCAAATGGTCATAATAGAACATAATGGACCAAATACATATATCCACAAGCAAAGACACAACACTTACAAGGAAAAGAGCAGATTCTAGAAGGGCACTAGGTTGAAACCATAAATTGGTAGGTAAAGCGGTTTAACTAGTAGTGTACATACCAAATATCAGAAGTAACCCCATTGTAGGCTTACTTGCATAAGAACTTGTTTCCATTTTAGTCCAAAATCAACTATTTCGATTTCAGGGTGGTTCCCGAGCCTAATAGTGGTAAATGAAATCATGTTTATAAGAAAATTGATAGTTCAAAAGAAAATAGCATCATTGAAAATCAAGTTAAAAGTTCATAACCTGGATCAGTTACTCGCGCGTCAAGTCTTGAAATATAGAAATCAATTTAATAAATCATCTTCACAAAACTTTAGAGACTCAAAATCTCTTTCAGTCAGATAATGGATTATTACATATAAAGTATAAACCATACATATTTGGTTACTAAGAAAGCACACAAGCTGTTTGTTAATATGCCAATGAGAAATTTATAATTGTAGACCAACTGTAAGAAGCTCACAACCAGTAAGCATCATTATACATAAACCTTACCATCTTTGTACAAAAAGTTATAATAATAAATAAAATAAGAGCCCTAATCATGTAACCAATATTACATCTATGCACTAGCAAGAAATTATTAAACTACAGCGCAAAGCATATAAGTATTGATTTAGTTATTGAAAGACTCAAATCAATTTTTTTTTTTTTTTTTTTTTTTTGGCAAAAATCAGAAATTAAATAAATATGAATTTTCACAAAAATGTGTAAAAGCATCAAACACAAACTGCATCACATGGATTTACAATTAGAATTATCCATGCAATTCGACACATATAATCTAGCATACATAAAACTAACTTACAGGAAACATATTAAAATCCATAAACTTGTAGCAACACACCTTAAAACACATATCCCTTCTGCCACAGAGCATATTATGTCCACCTAAAGCATCCATAATACAGCATCCGCCTTGCTGTTATGACTAACAATTGAATTATCATGCCCATCAATGTTTGAATTCGTCTTACCTCATACCGAACCAACACTTTTTGAAACCCAACATCCTAAGCTACTATCCCATCTTCAATTATTAAAAACCTTTTATAAAGGGTACTTTATAAATCCACATTAACCTTCTACATTTTTTTTTTACCATGTCCTTTTTACTACTACAAAATATGCCATACATTTCCATCCCATATACAGCAACACATATCCCTTTCCATAAATCTTTTAGATTTCCAGGAGACACTGAATCACCTTAAATTGTATTTCGAATTTACAAATCAAGACACTCATCCTACGCCCTTTATCACTGTTCCCGAGAACTCTCGTAATCCACGTGGCGATTTTCATTGTTTTGATTTAGATGGACGTTCTTCGCTATCAAACATCCCTTCTAAAAACTTACCAAAAACCCCATCGTTCTTCACCTTTTGATTATTCTTAGGGTTTAATAACTTCCCAGTTACCTTAATTGGTTTTCAATTAGAGACAACATATTGAAATTCACGTGAGTTCTCATCGTCTTCGATAGACCTATCATCCGAATTAGCGTCCACCTCATCATTAAATTCTCTATATTTTTGCTTCTTTCTTTTATGACCTCTCGAAGCACTCCTGTGTGCAGTAACATTCGACTCTTTTTTTGCAAGCGTCTTCGCTTTTAAGGAATTTTTCTTGTACAACGCACACGAAGATCTGCAATCTAAGGTGGGGCATGGATGCAAATCCTGTTTATCGTGTGTGAATCTTGCTGCGTGAAAGAAACTCGGTTCTGTTGGCAGCTCAACATTGAAATTATTATTATCAAGTGCAGACCCATGTTCATTGGGCTTAAGAGGAGACTTGGAACATGTATTGACCAAGGGTTTAATGGGCTTGACCACCAACGAGACGTTAGGAAGTACAGAATTGAAATTCTTAGGAGCAGAAGATATAATGGGCTTATTTGTTGAAGACCCGTTATTATTCTTATTACATGAAATGGGCCTGTTTGCATTAGGGGAACCAAACGAAGCTTTGGTGGCTTGTGCAGAAAGGTCAAGGTTAACAATAAAGTTTGTCTCTTCAACCAATAAAGTAATTGGTGTGTCCACTAGGGGGAACCAATAGGATTTTTAGAATATCTCACCTCTGTATGATCCTCATAAGCGTGTACTGTCTCAACCCCTTTAAAGTTACTTTCCAAATTTACTTTGAGGTTAGATGGTACTTTCTTTACAAAAAGACTGCCTTCAGTTACCCTGCATGGAACACTTGTTCACTTTTTCTTTAAGACAGAAACCTTGTATTTTTCATAAACATCAAGGTTCAAGTTTTGGTTGGAAAGTGCACTAATACTCCCTGGACTCAAGCTCTTGCCCGTTTGAAAATTAGACATTTCAAATTTTGAAAATAAGTCCACGTGTACACCACAAGTAGGCTGAATCGGAGTTGCTGGTGTATTTTCTGGCACTTTAATTTTCGGCGAGTTCAAAGCTTCTTCACCTTCATCTTCCATTGTTGGACCATCATTATTATTTATGTTGTTCCCTGGGCTCCAATTAACATAATCATTAATGGAATTATTAATGCTTTCCATAAACTTCTCGTGATCCTCCGCATCAATATGGTCATTAGGATTGAATTCATTATTTACTTCATGAACCCAAACACTCATTTTTTTCTTATCTTTTAATTTGGTTAGGATCACCTTGTCAAGATGAGTTGCTTCAAATACTTCCATAAACACAAATAATGAGCTTGCCTGTGTTAGATCATATGATCTCTTTGAAATATATAACAATTCTCCTAACCCACTTATAACTGTTATAACTGCAATATTCTCCATATCACCATACTCGACCGCAATGCCCCTAATTTCTAACCAAGTCGCCCTTGAGTATTTGCCATACCTATCGATCATTGGTATAACTTTTTGTAAGACCCGATTATTTATTGTACAGAGATGTAAATAGGGTACATAAAGTGTGGATAGCAGTGTGTAATTAAACTGGGGTCAGAACCTGTTCAGACCACTTGTGCGCGCCGCACACAGTTAAGGGGGCGCGTGGCACACTCTTCCTGCTGACAGATTTCTGTTTTAATTTAAATTGAACGTGGGGCATTTTGTGAAATGTCCCGTTCTTATTGATTAAAAACGTTCCATATTAATTGATTTCGTTGCGAGGTTTTGACCTCTATATGAGACGTTTTTCAAAGACTGCATTCATTTTTAAAACAAACCATAACCTTTATTTCATAAATAAAGGTTTAAAAAGCTTTACGTAGATTATCAAATAATGATAATCTAAAATATCCTGTTTACACACGACCATTACATAATGGTTTACAATACAAATATGTTACATCGAAATCAGTTTCTTGAATGCAGTTTTTACACAATATCATACAAACATGGACTCCAAATCTTGTCCTTATTTTAGTATGCAACAGCGGAAGCTCTTAATATTCACCTGAGAATAAACATGCTTAAAACGTCAACAAAAATGTTGGTGAGTTATAGGTTTAACCTATATATATCAAATCATAATAATAGACCACAAGATTTCATATTTCAATACACATCCCATACATAGAGATAAAAATCATTCATATGGTGAACACCTGGTAATCGACAATAACAAGATGCATATATAAGAATATCCCCATCATTCCGGGACACCCTTCGGATATGATATTAATTTCGAAGTACTAAAGCATCCGATACTTTGGATGGGGTTTGTTAGGCCCAATAGATCTATCTTTAGGATTCGCGTCAATTAGGGTGTCTGTTCCCTAATTCTTAGATTACCAGACTTAATAAAAAGGGGCATATTCGATTTCGATAATTCAACCATAGAATGTAGTTTCACGTACTTGTGTCTATTTTGTAAATCATTTATAAAACCTGCATGTATTCTCATCCCAAAAATATTAGATTTTAAAAATGGGACTATAACTCACTTTCACAGATTTTTACTTCGTCGGGAAGTAAGACTTGGCCACTGGTTGATTCACGAACCTATAACAATATATACATATATATCAAAGTATGTTTAAAATATATTTACAACACTTTTAATATATTTTGATGTTTTAAGTTTATTAAGTCAGCTGTCCTCGTTAGTAACCTACAACTAGTTGTCCACAGTTAGATGTACAGAAATAAATCGATAAATATTATCTTGAATCAACCCACGACCCAGTGTATACGTATCTCAGTATTGATCACAACTCAAACTATATATATTTTGGAATCAACCTCAACCCTGTATAGCTAACTCCAACATTCACATATAGAGTGTCTATGGTTGTTCCGAAATATATATAGATGTGTCGACATGATAGGTCGAAACATTGTATACGTGTCTATGGTATCTCAAGATTACATAATATACAATACAAGTTGATTAAGTTATGGTTGGAATAGATTTGTTACCAATTTTCACGTAGCTAAAATGAGAAAAATTATCCAATCTTGTTTTACCCATAACTTCTTCATTTTAAATCCGTTTTGAGTGAATCAAATTGCTATGATTTCATATTGAACTCTATTTTATGAATCTAAACAGAAAAAGTATAGGTTTATAGTCAGAAAAATAAGTTACAAGTCGTTTTTGTAAAGGTAGTCATTTCAGTCGAAAGAACGACGTCTAGATGACCATTTTAGAAAACATACTTCCACTTTGAGTTAAACCATAATTTTTGGATATAGTTTCATGTTCATAATAAAAATCATTTTCTCAGAATAACAACTTTTAAATCAATGTTTATCATAGTTTTTAATTAACTAACCCAAAACAGCCCGCGGTGTTACTACGACGGCGTAAATCCGGTTTTACGGTGTTTTTCGTGTTTCCAGGTTTTAAATCATTAAGTTAGCATATCATATAGATATAGAACATGTGTTTAGTTGATTTTAAAAGTCAAGTTAGAAGGATTAACTTTTGTTTGCGAACAAGTTTAGAATTTACTAAACTATGTTCTAGTGATTACAAGTTTAAACCTTCGAATAAGATAGCTTTATATGTATGAATCGAATGATGTTATGAACATCATTACTACCTTAAGTTCCTTGGATAAACCTACTGGAAAAGAGAAAAATGGATCTAGCTTCAATGGATCCTTGGATGGCTCGAAGTTCTTGAAGCAGAATCATGACACGAAAACAAGTTCAAGTAAGATCATCACTTGAAATAAGATTGTTATAGTTATAGAAATTGAACCGAAGTTTGAATATGATTATTACCTTGTATTAGAATGATAACCTACTGTAAGAAACAAAGATTTCTTGAGGTTGGATGATCACCTTACAAGATTGGAAGTGAGCTAGCAAACTTGAAAGTATTCTTGATTTTATGAAACTAGAACTTTTGGAATTTATGAAGAACACTTAGAACTTGAAGATAGAACTTGAGAGAGATCAATTAGATGAAGAAAATTGAAGAATGAAAGTGTTTGTAGGTGTTTTTGGTCGTTGGTGTATGGATTAGATATAAAGGATATGTTATTTTGTTTTCATGTAAATAAGTCATGAATGATTACTCATATTTTTGTAATTTTATGAGATATTTCATGCTAGTTGCCAAATGATGGTTCCCACATGTGTTAGGTGACTCACATGGGCTGCTAAGAGCTGATCATTGGAGTGTATATACCAATAGTACATACATCTAAAAGCTGTGTATTGTACGAGTACGAATACGGGTGCGTACGAGTAGAATTGTTGATGAAACTGAACGAGGATGTAATTGTAAGCATTTTTGTTAAGTAGAAGTATTTTGATAAGTGTATTGAAGTCTTTAAAAAGTGTATAAATACATATTAAAACACTACATGTATATACATTTTAACTGAGTCGTTAAGTCATCGTTAGTCGTTACATGTAAATGTTGTTTTGAAACCTTTAGGTTAACGATCTTGTTAAATGTTGTTAACCCAATGTTTATAATATCAAAAGAGATTTTAAATTATTATATTATCATGATATTATGATGTACGAATATCTCTTAATATGATATATATACATTAAATGTCGTTACAACGATAATCGTTACATATATGTCTCGTTTCAAAATCATTAAGTTAGTAGTCTTGTTTTTACATATGTAGTTCATTGTTAATATAATTAATGATATGTTTAATTATCATAATATCATGTTAACTATATATATAACCATATATATGTCATCATATAGTTTTTACAAGTTTTAACGTTCGTGAATCACCGGTCAACTTGGGTGGTCAATTGTCTATATGAAACATATTTCAATTAATCAAGTCTTAACAAGTTTGATTGCTTAACATGTTGGAAACATTTAATCATGTAAATATCAATCTCAATTAATATATATAAACATGGAAAAGTTAGGGTCACTACAGTACCTACCCGTTAAATAAATTTCGTCCCAAAATTTTAAGCTGTTGAAGGTGTTGACAATCTTCTGGAAATAGATGCGGGTATTTCTTCTTCATCTGATCTTCACGCTCCCAGGTGAACTCGGGTCCTCTACGAGCATTCCATCGAACCTTAACAATTGGTATCTTGTTTTGCTTAAGTCTTTTAACCTCACGATCCATTATTTCGACGGGTTCTTCGATGAATTGAAGTTTTTCGTTGATTTGGATTTCATCTAACGGAATAGTGAGATCTTCTTTAGAAAAATATTTTTTCAAATTCGAGACGTGGAAAGTGTTATGTACAGCCGCGAGTTGTTGAGGTAACTCTAGTCGGTAAGCTACTGGTCCGACACGATCAATAATCTTGAATGGTCCAATATACCTTGGATTTAATTTCCCTCGTTTACCAAATCGAACAACGCCTTTCCAAGGTGCAACTTTAAGCATGACCATCTCTCCAATTTCAAATTCTATATCTTTTCTTTTAATGTCAGCGTAGCTCTTTTGTCGACTTTGGGCGGTTTTCAACCGTTGTTGAATTTGGATGATCTTCTCGGTAGTTTCTTGTATTATCTCCGGACCCGTAATCTGTCTATCCCCCACTTCACTCCAACAAATCGGAGACCTGCACTTTCTACCATAAAGTGCTTCAAACGGCGCCATCTCAATGCTTGAATGGTAGCTGTTGTTGTAGAAAAATTCTGCTAACGGTAGATGTCGATCCCAACTGTTTCCGAAATCAATAACACATGCTCGTAGCATGTCTTCAAGCGTTTGTATCGTCCTTTCACTCTGCCCATCAGTTTGTGGATGATAGGCAGTACTCATGTCTATACGAGTTCCTAATGCTTGCTGTAATGTCTGCCAGAATCTTGAAATAAATCTGCCATCCCTATCAGATATAATAGAGATTGGTATTCCATGTCTGGAGACGACTTCCTTCAAATACAGTCGTGCTAACTTCTCCATCTTGTCATCTTCTCTTATTGGCAGGAAGTGTGCTGATTTGGTGAGACGATCAACTATTACCCAAATAGTATCAAAACCACTTGCAGTCCTTGGCAATTTAGTGATGAAATCCATGGTAATGTTTTCCCATTTCCATTCCGGGATTTCGGGTTGTTGAAGTAGACCTGATGGTTTCTGATGCTCAGCTTTGACCTTAGAACACGTCAAACATTCTCCTACGTATTTAGCAACATCGGCTTTCATACCCGGCCACCAAAAATGTTTCTTGAGATCCTTGTACATCTTCTCCGTTCCAGGATGTATTGAGTATCTGGTTTTATGAGCTTCTCTAAGTACCATTTCTCTCATATCTCCAAATTTTGGTACCCAAATCCTTTCAGCCCTATACCGGGTTCCGTCTTCCCGAATATTAAGATGCTTCTCCGATCCTTTGGGTATTTCATCCTTTAAATTTCCCTCTTTTAAAACTCCTTGTTGCGCCTCCTTTATTTGAGTAGTAATGTTATTATGAATCATTATATTCATAGATTTTACTCGAATGGGTTCTCTGTCCTTCCTGCTCAAGGCATCGGCTACCACATTTGCCTTCCCCGGGTGGTAACGAATCTCAAAGTCGTAATCATTCAATAATTCAATCCACCTACGCTGCCTCATATTCAGTTGTTTCTGATTAAATATGTGTTGAAGACTTTTGTGGTCGGTATATATAATACTTTTGACCCCATATAAGTAGTGCCTCCAAGTCTTTAATGCAAAAACAACCGCGCCTAATTCCAAATCATGCGTCGTATAATTTTGTTCGTGAATCTTCAATTGTCTAGACGCATAAGCAATCACCTTCGTTCGTTGCATTAATACACAACCGAGACCTTGCTTTGATGCATCACAATAAATCACAAAATCATCATTCCCTTCAGGCAATGACAATATAGGTGCCGTAGTTAGCTTTTTCTTCAATAACTGAAACGCTTTCTCTTGTTCATCATTCCATTCAAATTTCTTCCCTTTATGCGTTAATGCAGTCAAGGGTTTTGCTATTCTGGAAAAGTCTTGGATGAACCTTCTGTAGTAACCAGCTAGTCCTAAAAACTGGCGTATGTGTTTCGGAGTTTTCGGGGTTTCCCACTTTTCAACAGTTTCTATCTTTGCCGGATCCACCTTAATACCTTCTTTGTTCACTATGTGACCGAGGAATTGAACTTCTTCCAACCAAAATGCACACTTTGAAAACTTAGCGTACAATTCTTCCTTCCTCAATACTTCTAACACCTTTCTCAAATGTTCACCGTGTTCTTGGTCATTCTTTGAGTAAATAAGTATGTCATCAATGAAAACAATGACAAACTTGTCAAGGTATGGTCCACACACTCGGTTCATAAGGTCCATGAACACAGCTGGTGCATTAGTTAAACCAAACGGCATGACCATAAACTCGTAATGACCGTAACGTGTTCTGAAAGCAGTCTTTGGAATATCATCTTCTTTCACCCGCATTTGATGATACCCGGAACGTAAGTCAATCTTTGAATAAACAGACGAGCCTTGTAGTTGATCAAATAAGTCGTCGATTCTCGGTAGTGGGTAGCGGTTCTTGATGGTAAGTTTGTTCAACTCTCGGTAGTCGATACACAACCTGAATGTACCATCTTTCTTCTTGACAAACAAAACAGGAGCTCCCCACGGTGATGTGCTTGGTCGAATGAAACCACGCTCTAAAAGTTCTTGTAATTGGCTTTGCAGTTCTTTCATCTCGCTGGGTGCGAGTCTGTAAGGAGCACGAGCTATTGGTGCAGCTCCTGGTACAAGATCTATTTGAAATTCAACAGATCGATGTGGGGGTAATCCCGGTAATTCTTTCGGAAATACATCGGGAAATTCTTTTGCAATGGGAACATCATTGATGCTCTTTTCTTCAGTTTGTACTTTCTCGACGTGTGCTAGAACAGCATAGCAACCTTTTCTTATTAGTTTTTGTGCCTTCAAATTACTAATAAGATGTAGCTTCGTGTTGCCCTTTTCTCCGTACACCATTAAGGGTTTTCCTTTTTCTCGTATAATGCGAATTGCATTTTTGTAACAAACGATCTCCGCTTTCACTTCTTTCAACCAGTCCATACCGATTATCACATCAAAACTCCCTAACTCTACTGGTATCAAATCAATCTTAAATGTTTCGCTAACCAGTTTAATTTCTCGATTCCGACATATATTATCTGCTGAAATTAATTTACCATTTGCTAATTCGAGTAAAAATTTACTATCCAAAGGCGTCAATGGGCAACTTAATTTAGCACAAAAATCTCTACTCATATAGCTTCTATCCGCACCCGAATCAAATAAAACGTAAGCAGATTTATTGTCAATAAGAAACGTACCCGTAACAAGCTCCGGGTCTTCCTGTGCCTCTGCCGCATTAATATTGAAAAATCTTCCGCGGCCTTGTCCATTCATGTTCTCCTGGTTCGGGCAATTTCTAATAATGTGGCCCGGTTTTCCACATTTATAACAAACTACATTGGCATAGCTTGCTCCGACACTACTTGCTCCGCCATTACTCGTTCCGACACCATTTGTTCCTTTCGTTCTATTAACCCCTGGTCCGTAGACCTCACACTTCGCCGCGCTATGACCATTTCTTTTACACTTGTTGCAAAATTTGGTGCAGAACCCCGAGTGATACTTTTCACACCTTTGGCATAGCTGCTTCTGATTGTTGTTGTTGTTGTTGTTGTTGCGGTTATTATTGTTGTTGGAATGATTGTTGTAGTTGCTGTTGTTGTTGTTGTTGTTGTTGTTGTTGGGCCGTTTGTTGTAGTTACGATTGATGTTGCGATTGTTGGGATAATTGTTGCGATTGCTGTTGTTGTTGTATTGGTGATTCTTATCACCATTTTCCTCCCACTTTCTTTTGACTTGCTTCACATTGGCCTCTTCAGCAGTCTGTTCTTTAATTCTTTCTTCAATCTGGTTCACTAGTTTGTGAGCCATTCTACATGCCTGTTGTATGGAGGCGGGCTCGTGTGAACTTATATCTTCTTGGATTCTTTCAGGTAATCCTTTCACAAACGCGTCGATCTTCTCTTCCTCATCTTCGAATGCTCCCGGACACAATAGGCACAATTCTGTGAATCGTCTTTCATATGTGGTAATATCAAATCCTTGGGTTCGTAACCCTCTAAGTTCTGTCTTGAGCTTATTGACCTCGGTTCTGGGACGGTACTTCTCGTTCATCAAGTGCTTGAATGCTGACCACGGTAGTGCGTACGCATCATCTTGTCCCACTTGCTCTAGATAGGTATTCCACCATGTTAACGCAGAACCTGTGAAGGTATGCGTAGCGTACTTCACTTTGTCCTCTTCAGTACACTTACTTATGGCAAACACCGATTCAACCTTCTCGGTCCACCGTTTCAATCCGATCGGTCCTTCGGTTCCATCAAATTCCAAAGGTTTGCAGGCAGTGAATTCTTTGTAGGTGCATCCTACACGATTTCCTGTACTGCTAGATCCAAGGTTATTGTTGGTATGTAGCGCAGCCTGTACTGCGGCTATGTTTGAAGCTAGAAAAGTACGAAATTCCTCTTCATTCATATTCACGGTGTGTCGAGTAGTCGGTGCCATTTCCTTCAAAATAGTTAAATGGAACAAGTTAATCATACAGAATATTAAGAGTAGTTAATAGTATTTCGTAGCATAATATGAACTCATTTATAAAAGCTTTTTCTTCATATTAGCGTTTTATAAGTTTAAATTCGGGTAGTACCTACCCGTTAAGTTCATACTTAGTAGCTAATATACAATTCAACTACTACAATTCTATATGAAAAATTGATTGTAATAATATTTCGCGTTCAAACTTTTATACAATATTTTACAAACTTACAATACCGCTTATTTTACATAAAGCATGAAATATAGCACACAATAACTTTGATACAAGATAGTTGTGAAGACAATTCTAGCTAGTACACAAGTCGTTCGGCAAAGGCAATAAAGACACGTAATTCATACGTCCAGAAACAAGTCATGCATTCTGGTTTTACTAGGACTACTTCCCATCCTTGGTCTTGTGCAACATAACCGTTATGGCCGTTGATAAGACAGCGTGTTGTAACGTCATCAAAGGGACGAGGGTTACGTAATGTACAACAGTCCCGTAATAATCTAAAAACCTCATTTCTTACCCCAATTACCGACTCCGTCACTTGTGGAAACGTTTTGTTTAATAGTTGTAGCCCGATGTTCTTGTTCTCACTTTGGTGAGAAGCGAACATTACTAATCCGTAAGCATAACATGCTTCTTTATGTTGCATGTTAGCCGCTTTTTCTAAATCACGAAGTCCAATATTCGGATATATTGAGTCAAAATAATTTCTTAACCCGTTGCGTAAAATAGCATTTGGGTTCCCCGCAATATATGCGTCAAAGTAAACACATCGTAACTTATGGGTTTCTCAATGTGATATCCCCCATCTTTCAAACGAAAGTCTCTTATAAACCAAGACATTCTTGGAACGTTCTTCGAATGTCTTACAAACTGATCTCGCCTTAAATAGTTGTGCTGAAGAATTCTGGCCGACTCTAGACAAGATTTCATCAATCATGTCTCCGGGTAGGTCTTTTAAAATATTGGGTTGTCTATCCATTTTGTGTTTTTAAACTGTAAAATAGACAAGAGTTAGTTTCATAAAAAAAATACTTATTAATACAAGCAATTTTTACATATATCATAAAGCATAAGAACACTATATTACATATATTACACCACACGAATACAACTATCTTATTCCGACTCGCTCGTTTCTTCTTCTTCGGTTTTGGTTCGTTTTGCCAAGTTTCTAGGGATATATGATGTTCCCCTAATACGAGCCGTCGTTGTCCACATTGGTTTAGAAAAACCTGGTGGTTTAGAGGTTCCCGGGTCATTGTTACAACTTAAGGACTTCGGGGGTTGATGATACATATAAAGTTCATCGGGGTTGGAATTAGATTTCTCTATTTTTATGCCTTTTCCCTTATTATTTTCTTTTGCCTTTTTAAATTCAGTTGGGGTAATTTCTATAACATCATCGGAATTCTCGTCGGAATCCGATTCATCGGAGAATTGGTAATCCTCCCAATATTTTGCTTCCTTGGCGGAAACACCATTGACCATAATTAACTTTGGTCGGTTGGTTGAGGATTTTCTTTTACTTAACCGTTTTATTATTTCCCCCACCGGTTCTATTTCTTCATCCGGTTCCGATTCTTCTTCCGGTTCCGATTCTTCTTCCGGTTCCGACTCTTCTTCCGGTTCCTCTTCGGGAACTTGTGAATCAGTCCACAAATCATTCCAATTTACATTTGACTCTTCATTATTATTAGGTGAGTCAATGGGACTTGTTCTAGAGGTAGACATCTATCACATAATATCAAACACGTTAAGAGATTAATATATCACATAATATTCATATGTTAAAAATATATAGTTTCCAACAAAAATGTTAAGCAATCATTTTTAAAGAAAACACGGTCGAAGTCCAGACTCACTAATGCATCCTAACAAACTCGATAAGACACACTAATGAAAATTTTCTGGTTCTCTAAGACCAACGCTCTGATACCAACTGAAATGTCCCGTTCTTATTGATTAAAAACGTTTCATATTAATTGATTTCGTTGCGAGGTTTTGACCTCTATATGAGACGTTTTTCAAAGACTGCATTCATTTTTAAAACAAACCATAACCTTTATTTCATAAATAAAAGTTTAAAAAGCTTTACGTAGATTATCAAATAATGATAATCTAAAATATCCTGTTTACACACGACCATTACATAATGGTTTACAATACAAATATGTTACATCGAAATCAGTTTCTTGAATGCAGTTTTTACACAATATCATACAAACATGGACTCCAAATCTTGTCCTTATTTTAGTATGCAACAGCGGAAGCTCTTAATATTCACCTGAGAATAAACATGCTTAAAACGTCAACAAAAATGTTGGTGAGTTATAGGTTTAACCTATATATATCAAATCATAATAATAGACCACAAGATTTCATATTTCAATACACATCCCATACATAGAGATAAAAATCATTCATATGGTGAACACCTGGTAATCGACAATAACAAGATGCATATATAAGAATATCCCCATCATTCCGGGACACCCTTCGGATATGATATTAATTTCGAAGTACTAAAGCATCCGATACTTTGGATGGGGTTTGTTAGGCCCAATAGATCTATCTTTAGGATTCGCGTCAATTAGGGTGTCTGTTCCCTAATTCTTAGATTACCAGACTTAATAAAAAGGGGCATATTCGATTTCGATAATTCAACCATAGAATGTAGTTTCACGTACTTGTGTCTATTTTGTAAATCATTTATAAAACCTGCATGTATTCTCATCCCAAAAATATTAGATTTTAAAAATGGGACTATAACTCACTTTCACAGATTTTTACTTCGTCGGGAAGTAAGACTTGGCCACTGGTTGATTCACGAACCTATAACAATATATACATATATATCAAAGTATGTTTAAAATATATTTACAACACTTTTAATATATTTTGATGTTTTAAGTTTATTAAGTCAGCTGTCCTCGTTAGTAACCTACAACTAGTTGTCCACAGTTAGATGTACAGAAATAAATCGATAAATATTATCTTGAATCAACCCACGACCCAGTGTATACGTATCTCAGTATTGATCACAACTCAAACTATATATATTTTGGAATCAACCTCAACCTGTATAGCTAACTCCAACATTCACATATAGAGTGTCTATGGTTGTTCCGAAATATATATAGATGTGTCGACATGATAGGTCGAAACATTGTATACGTGTCTATGGTATCTCAAGATTACATAATATACAATACAAGTTGATTAAGTTATGGTTGGAATAGATTTGTTACCAATTTTCACGTAGCTAAAATGAGAAAAATTATCCAATCTTGTTTTACCCATAACTTCTTCATTTTAAATCCGTTTTGAGTGAATCAAATTGCTATGATTTCATATTGAACTCTATTTTATGAATCTAAACAGAAAAAGTATTGGTTTATAGTCAAAAAAATAAGTTACAAGTCGTTTTTGTAAAGGTAGTCATTTCAGTCGAAAGAACGACGTCTAGATGACTATTTTAGAAAACATACTTCCACTTTGAGTTAAACCATAATTTTTGGATATAGTTTCATGTTCATAATAAAAATAATTTTCTCAGAATAACAACTTTTAAATCAAAGTTTATCATAGTTTTTAATTAACTAACCCAAAACAGCCCGCGGTGTTACTACGACGGCGTAAATCCGGTTTTACGGTGTTTTTCGTGTTTCCAGGTTTTAAATCATTAAGTTAGCATATCATATAGATATAGAACATGTGTTTAGTTGATTTTAAAAGTCAAGTTAGAAGGATTAACTTTTGTTTGCGAACAAGTTTAGAATTTACTAAACTATGTTCTAGTGATTACAAGTTTAAACCTTCGAATAAGATAGCTTTATATGTATGAATCGAATGATGTTATGAACATCATTACTACCTTAAGTTCCTTGGATAAACCTACTGGAAAAGAGAAAAATGGATCTAGCTTCAATGGATCCTTGGATGGCTCGAAGTTCTTGAAGCAGAATCATGACACGAAAACAAGTTCAAGTAAGATCATCACTTGAAATAAGATTGTTATAGTTATAGAAATTGAACCAAAGTTTGAATATGATTATTACCTTGTATTAGAATGATAACCTACTGTAAGAAACAAAGATTTCTTGAGGTTGGATGATCACCTTACAAGATTGGAAGTGAGCTAGCAAACTTGAAAGTATTCTTGATTTTATGAAACTAGAACTTTTGGAATTTATGAAGAACACTTAGAACTTGAAGATAGAACTTGAGAGAGATCAATTAGATGAAGAAAATTGAAGAATGAAAGTGTTTGTAGGTGTTTTTGGTCGTTGGTGTATGGATTAGATATAAAGGATATGTTATTTTGTTTTCATGTAAATAAGTCATGAATGATTACTCATATTTTTGTAATTTTATGAGATATTTCATGCTAGTTGCCAAATGATGGTTCCCACATGTGTTAGGTGACTCACATGGGCTGCTAAGAGCTGATCATTAGAGTGTATATACCAATAGTACATACATCTAAAAGCTGTGTATTGTACGAGTACGAATACGGGTGCATACGAGTAGAATTGTTGATGAAACTGAACGAGGATGTAATTGTAAGCATTTTTGTTAAGTAGAAGTATTTTGATAAGTGTATTGAAGTCTTTCAAAAGTGTATAAATACATATTAAAACACTACATGTATATACATTTTAACTGAGTCGTTAAGTCATCGTTAGTCGTTACATGTAAATGTTGTTTTGAAACCTTTAGGTTAACGATCTTGTTAAATGTTGTTAACCCAATGTTTATAATATCAAAAGAGATTTTAAATTATTATATTATCATGATATTATGATGTACGAATATCTCTTAATATGATATATATACATTAAATGTCGTTACAACGCTAATCGTTACATATATGTCTCGTTTCAAAATCATTAAGTTAGTAGTCTTGTTTTTACATATGTAGTTCATTGTTAATATAATTAATGATATGTTTACTTATCATAATATCATGTTAACTATATATATAACCATATATATGTCATCATATAGTTTTTACAAGTTTTAACGTTCGTGAATCACCGGTCAACTTGGGTGGTCAATTGTCTATATGAAACATATTTCAATTAATCAAGTCTTAACAAGTTTGATTGCTTAACATGTTGGAAACATTTAATCATGTAAATATCAATCTCAATTAATATATATAAACATGGAAAAGTTCGGGTCACTACATTTTGGTCTTTTCACTTGAGGCCTGATTTAAGGCCACTAAAAGGCTGGTTGGGGCCTTTAGTTCACTATCACCAACCACATCATCGCTCCCATTTAATTTTAGAGTGAGAAACACTTTGAGAGAGAGAAAGCTCAAATCAAGGAGGAAGAAGTTGATTTCGGGCCAAAGCGCGGGTATTAAAGTTGTTCATCTAATCACTAGCTACGTTGTGATTGTAGTAGTAAGCTCTAATCTTGATTTCCTTATTTTAATTTGTTTAAGGGTTAGGGTTTTGGGTTAGTGATGAACATAAAACTCATATTTGGTGATTTTGGGTGTTCTTGGGTAAGATTGAGTCATGAGGATTCAATAGTAACTAACCTAGGGTTTTAAAGTGTTAATTGGTGTTTATGAGTCTTAAATGGTAGTTAATCACTAGCACACTTTGGGGTTAAGTGAATGAGTGTTATTTGGGTTAGTGGATAACCTAAAATGGGTGTGTTAACCTTGAAATGAGTCAAAGGAGTTTTGGGTGACCTAATTTGTCTAGTGAGTATGAAAATGCACTAAACTTGTGTTAATAAGTGTATTAATACCATAATTAATTAATGTTAGAGATTTGGCGTAATCTCGACCTAGTGTAGGGTAAGGGTGCAAATGGGTCACATTTGCACTATGAGTCAAAATGACACTAGGGTGGTGAGTGAGTTGGTTGACCAACTTGATTGCGTGATTGATTATATGCATGATGTAATAGGTACGTTACATTGAAGGTTGCAAGCTCGGTTATCATTCACAAAAGGCGTTAAGGTAAGTGGGATGTTTATGCATGTATGTATATAGTATATTTATTTGTATGCTATGGCATGATCCACGGAGCTGGAAATGCTTTAGTGTGTGCGAGTGTGCTATGATGTGAACCACGGAACCAGTGACATCATGGTACGTGTATTGTGATGTGAACCACGGAGCAGGTAACACCAAAGTGTGAACCAAGGAGCCGGTAGGACTATAAAAGAGTATGACTCAAATGCGTAGTGACGTGAACCAAGGAGCCGGTAGCGTCATTGTAACATCCCGCATTTTTTCGTTAAATTTATTTTAACGCCGTCTTTTTTTTTGTAGATAATATCTTTCGTTATCTAAATTCGTATCTTTCGTTAACTAATGATCTTAATATTTCCGTTATTCGATTGTAACATCTCCCGTTTATTCTCGCGTATTTAAAATAATTCGTTTGGTTAGTTCAAGCACCCGCTTTCAAACTTGAGGGACCAAAGTTGCCAATGGACCAAAGAAGTTGACTAGTTGAACTAGTCAAGCCCTTCATCACCATTCATTTCATTTTATTTTCTTTTTCCAATTTTCCTTTCAAGTATTACTTCCATCTTTCACCATTTTCATCTTCATCATTCAATCATCATCCATTTCGAATCTAGGAAGCTCATCACAAAACAAATTGTACTTTTGGAATCCTTGCATCTTCCCCTACATTTTGATACTAACTTCATCACTTTTGGGTAACTTTTCTAAAACTCTAGATTTGTCTAAATTCGTTTTATAGACTTGAAATGGTGTTAATTAGTGTCTATGGCTCAAGGCTAACATGGATATGTGATTTGTTTGCTCGATTTTGTTGTTTTGAGTAACTAGCATGAACACTTGAAATGGGTTAGTTTAATCCTTGATTTTGCTTGATTTTGGTTGATTAAATGTTAAAGTTCATGTATTGAATGTGTTACTAGCATCATTAGCTTCGTTTCAGCATGTAGGTTAATTTAGAAAAACTTCATAAACATAATTGATGAATTCACGATTCTTGGTTAGGGTTTGATGAACTTTAAAATGAACTTTTGATGCTTTGAATACTATGAGACGTTATTGGTAAGTGTTTAGTTGTATTGTATGTTTAATTACCTTCGAAACGGCGTATCATATATTTAAATTGGACTCCCGAATCAATTTATGCGTTTATGAACTTTAAACTTTTGATAATCAACATTCAATGATCTTTCGATGCCGATTTAATTGCTATAAATGCTAGTTTTGGTTGGTGATATGTTCTTATTTGTATTCTTTGTCAAAATACCTTTTCAACGATATAAAATAACGTGTTTTGAATGTTTACGGTTCGTTATTTATGATTTAGTGAATTGTGGTTCGAGACTTGAACAATTGAACCAAGCCAGGCACCAGCTCACGCCCATTGGCGCGGCGCGGCCACCATTGGTACGACGCGGCAATAGCCTAGTTTGTGGGCTGTTCAAATTCGCATTATCACGGTTAATTCTAACTATGCTACGAACCTCCGATTAACATGTAACTTGTTCTAACATGCTCATATATGATTAATTAGCTCAGAAAAATTGTCCGAGACCCGACCAGAACACGTTGACTTTTTCGTGACTTTGACCAAAGTTTGACTTTTAGTCAAACTTAACCAAATACTTATGCAATTGTTCTAATCTTTTTTTATACTTGATTCTTGCATAAAACTTGACAACGTGACTCACATGCTATATAATCGAGTCGTAACGAGCCATAGGACTAATTAAACACATTTCGACCGACCTTGTGTCTTACCCGGTAATTGATATAACTTATTTGTTTAGGTCAAGGCTAAGCAACTTTCATTTGCACAACATTTAATTTCAAGTACTTTGGCATGCAACTACGGTGAGATCATAGTCCCACCTTTTCAACAAATTTTATTCTTTTAAATTGTGGGCTGAGAAACATATACATTTCATACTCATGTACATTTCATACTTTTATACTTTGAACACAAGTACGAAAACAAACATTCCACGTGCGAGTTAGAACAAAAAGCCTCAATTTGATTATCATTAGTTATACTTGCAGGGTGTAAGTGTGAGCGCGAACTTATGTTGTGTGGATCCATACGGGTTTGACGAACCCTCATTCGGACGGTGAGACCATTAGCGGATGAAATATATTTTCGGGTATAGTGTAGGTTCTAACACTACGTAACAGGGTATAAAACAGATAAGTCTTGATAATTGGGTGCTCGCGAACAAACAACAACTTTTGGAATGTAAATGATTTAGATAATCAACTTTATACGAAATCTTGTGGTTCAAAAACAACATTTATAAATACAACTATGATTTCACCAACGTCTTTCGTTGACAGTTTTCTATATGTTTCTCAGGTTCATACTTGGCTACTCATGCTTCCGCACACTTTGATTGCTTGCTTGGGGTCAAGCATACATGCATACGCTAGTGATAGCACCTTTGGATTCAAACTTAACGTTTACATGCATACGCTATTGATAGCATTCGTGATTTTACAGCTTATGTTATGTCGCAAGTTATTTCATTTATACTTTACAACTTTTGTAAACTTAAACTTGTTGTCGAACCGTTTGGTAACTTAAAACTTTGCAAGTCATGCACGTTTCAAATGAATGCGACATAATTTTGGTCAAACGCGTCTCATTTAGGGACTATGACCACGTAACGGGACCTAAGTTAACGATGCCGTCAATGACGATTTTATCGGGTCGTTACAGATGGTATCAGAGCATTGGTTATAGGGATCTAGGATATGCATTAGTGTGTCTGACAGAGTCGTCAGGACGCATTAGTGAATCTAGACTACAACCGGATAGTTAACCATTGCATTCTGACTTGCATTTGCTATAGATAGCACTTACTTGACTACTCGTGCTTATACTTGAATCTTCTTAGGTGAACTCCATAATGGTACCAAACTTTCATCATACGAACTCGTGCTCTGCCACTTTCTGGTAACACACATAAATCCAAGATTCATACGCGTAAGGATGATGACGACTTCATTAGTTATACTAGTTCGGGAACTCTGTCTCCCAAGTTATTATTCACCACCGTTCCAGCTTACTATCCACAAGTACTGTAAAGTTTCCACCATTATTGAAATCATTAACCACTACCTATGTTACACTGGTGTTCTTCACTATCTACCACTTTTGTTACTACCACCACTACTCTAGGTGAGTATCATCATCACTACTTATCACTACGGTTACGTACTACTCGTTATCACAATTCGTTACTCTTTTCGTACCTAAAGGAATTGTTGTTTGACTTGAACCGCTTTGACGTGAACAATCAGTTATACACTTTCCTCGGGAAACGCTTCTTCAGAGTTGCACTAATTCTTTCGATTCAATACGAGTCACGTTAGAGATGTCGTTGCACTTTGTTCATTTTAAATCTTCACGATTACACGAACTTGATTCTATGGAGTGATGTGGGAATGAAGGTATGAGTTAGCGTAATATAATGACACTCGATCAATGTGGTTATATTATGGTAAGTCATACTAAAGTTCTAATGACTCGTGATGGTGATTGGTGTAACGACCCGACTTTTTCGACTTGCTTTTGTGCCTTGTGTTTTTGCGAAACTGCGTATTTGTGCGTACTGTGTTACTTTATACTCTGGAAACTTGATTTACGTGGTTTACTTCCATTTATATGTTAAAACGTGCCTTAGAGTACGTAGGATACATAACTTGATCATTGGAAGCCTTTATAACCGTTAGTGTTATTTGACGTTTCGAATAAACCTCGAACTTGCGCGCACGTTTAACTTTTGTCATAATCGGAATATTATGACTGCGAAATATTAATTATTATTTTATAATAATAATTACCTGGGTTTTTGGATGCTTAATTACGCGTAGTAATTTAATTATGCACAATAGTTAGTCTTGTTGGACTTTCTACCTTGTTGGGCTCAAGCCCACCCTACTCTAGCTAGTGACCCAATTAATTAGCCCTTGTCCATGTCATCAATCCTTGTCAAATTCCTTGCTTATAAATACTAGCCCTTGTCCATGTCATCAATCCTTGTCAAATTCCTTGCTTATAAATACTAGCCCTTGTCCATGTCATCAATCCTTGTCAAATTCCTTGCTTATAAATACTAGCCATTTACCTCTCATTCAAATCACTTGCTCATTTGGTTTTCACACACACTTGTTCTTTCTTTCTTTCCTTTCTAGTATTGCTTGTAAGTCTTCTTTTTCTTCTTCTTTTCCTTTCATTTTCGTGGCCATCATCATCATATTATGGAGATCAAAGTTCCTTTTAGCTTTGATCTTGCTTATATCTTGTTGATTCAAGCATAAATCTTTCAAGAACATGGAAGATTCAAGCTTTCTAGCTTTGAATCTTCACCAACTTTGTAGATTCATCTTTCTTTTACTTTAATCTTGTTATTTTGTGATAAAGATTCAAACTTTTGTTTGTTATCTTCATATATCTTAAAGATCCAAGCTTTATGCTTCAAGATCTTCAAGAACACTAAAGGTTCAAGCTTTCTAGCTTTGTGACCTTATAAATTGTGTGAAAGGGATCCAAGCTCTCTAGCTTAGGGTTCCATCACCTCTTTTGACTTGGATCATGTTTATACTTGTTTGATTGATGTAAAGTTTGTAACTTTGTTTGTAAATAGGACTTGTAATTGTGTTAAGACTAAGGATATGATGTAACCTTGGTTCATCATCCATCTAAGTCTCTTAAATGAGTTGTGTTACCACTTGGTCTTAACATATTGTGTATTGATGGTAGAATCTTGGTCAAAAGTGATGCTAAACCATCAACGAGTTGTACACTTGAAGCTACAAGCATCAAGGATGAAAACCGTGATGAGCATCAAGCACCAAGAACCTCACCGGTGCACTTGTCCACTGATTTTCGTATCTGATCAGACCACCTGGGCTACTAGAAAGTTGATTTTCAGTTAGTTCGGTTCGATTAGATGATTTTCCGTTTAGGCCTCGTCATAATCCGAGTTACGTTTTAGGATTTATGGCCCTCCGAGATTCACTACACCCTATTAACGTTGTGCTGAAATTTCTGACCTACTCGCACTTAAACCGTCGCCACGGTCAAACGAAGACGAGTTAGGTTCTGAAAATTTTTCAGCGGTTAGGGGACTCACATACGGAGCCATAGCCACTGACTATGCATCTTTTTGATTTACGTAGAGGTCGCAGCAGCTGACCGAAGTCAGCCTATTGTTTCGATCTCTATTCTTGTCGAACTTACTTAGCTTTTATGATGATGAATGATGATGATGATGACACTTAAACTTACTTTATGCACTATTAGAATTTATAAAAACAACCTACTGACCTAGTAACCCTTGATTTAGGTTGACGACCTTTCGGACCGACTTACTACTTGCGTACTTTCATTACCGACTTTACCGCTTTTATCACTGTGAGTTATAGCATTCCCTTTTTACTTTAACTTATTTTGGGAACTGAGAATACATGCGGATTTTATGTTTTACATACTAGGCACGAGTACTTAAACTTATATATGTGTGGGTTATACAACGGCATAAACATTCCCTTTAGCTCGGTAACGATTAATCATTGGTTTTTGAACCATGAACGCGAATCTTAGATATGGATCCATAGGGTTTGACATCCCCACTCGGGCTAGTCGCGCTAGCATTTAACGAGTACTTAATACTTCGTAGACATACGCACTTGCCAAGTGTACTTTCAGGGGGTATAAACGTTAAGTTAGTTACCGAGTGCCCACGGTTATACATATACTTTATCATACTGATTTGAATTACTGATTTGAAACGCTTATTTGAAGCACTGAAATCTCGTGGCCTACATTACATTACCGAATACAAACAAACTATAGCTCACCAACATTCGTGTTGACTTTTTAAGCATGTATTTCTCAGGTGTTTAGATGTTGTTGCTACTGCTGTTAGCCTTGCTGTTCTAGTCTCGGTGTATAGACTTGCTGTTACTGACTTGCTGTGTTAGACTTCCGCTGCATTACTTAGAGATGTCTCAAGCATGAAACTTTTACTTTGCATTCCCAACTTATGTTATTTTCAAAACAATAGCTTTGTAATGACCTTAGTATCATGTACTCATGTTAATGTTTCCTATTCATCTTTTGTAAAACGTTATCTGTTCATGAATGCAAAACTGGTTTTCAAACAGCATATAGTGTTTGACCTTGTAATGATCCTGTTGTTGATGTACCGTACACGATGATTTTGTACGGGGCGTCACAGTTGGTATCAGAGCATTGGTTGTAGGGAATTAGGTTGCATTAGTGAGTCTAGGACCGACCCAAGTAGGATTCACTAATAGGACTAATCTACAACTTTCTAGTTTACTTGTTTCTGCGGAACCTGCTGCATGCTACTGTGTTATATTACTACATGTTACTGCTTACTACTACTGCATGCCACTGCTTACTTTTACTACCGTATGAACTTGCTGCATGCTACCGTTTCCTTTTACTGCTATGTAAAATCGCTGCATGCTTTTGCTTATTCTAGCTACTGCATGCTACTATCTGCTTTCGATTGCATGTTACTTCTGTTTAGTACTGTTAATATTGCCATGCTATATACTGCTGTAAACGAGCTAGGTTGCTGTAGTGCCTGATTACGTGCTTGCTTCATGCCTGCTATTCGCTGCACCGACTTGGAAAAACTTACCTTTCCTAGTTCAGATGTTCTTCTGAACCCATTTTCCACACGTCTAACCCTAAGGATTTGTATTGTAATCCACCTGTTACTACTGTTCCACCGTTCCAGAGATCGAAACGATTCTTCACGCAATCTAGGAGGAGTACCCCTCGGATTACACTCCCACTAAAGTCGATCCTCGGAGGAGGAGATATTGGAGGATTTGTCGGAGTAACCGCACCCCGAGCTCACTCTAAATAGCCACGTACGACGTGTGAACATTCGAAGGTTGTTCAGTTCCTGCAAGATGGCTCGTATCTCGTACGCTTTCATGACCGTCACTTATCTCTTTCGTTCTTCACCACTGCTCGACGATCTGACGACATTTCTGGATTTAGTACCCTAACACTCTTAGGCATTGGGGAAGTCGGGAGGACATCTCCTTTCACAAGGTCAGAGTGCCTTCTACTGATGCTCAACCATAACCAAAGACTTGGGGGTCGCCTCAAGACATATCGTACTACTACTTGCTACACATACAACTCGACGCGAGACGCAGATTGAATTTCTAGAAAGGAACCTAACGATGTTACCTGAACCTGAACATTTTGAAGAAATTTCAGGACATTTAGGCATTGGTGCATGACCTACGGAACTTACGCACCCACACCGAGAAACCGTGAGATTATTTATGTAGATTTTGTTTTGAGATAGCATAGATAAAGCACCGTTGGATGAAATTGAGTAGAACTGAAAGTGATCACGTTACATTGACCATATGGAGTGATATTGGAGTGAACGTACGATTTAGTACAATATAATGACGCCAGGCCAACGTAATTATATTGAAGTGAATTATGCAGAAGTCCCAATGTTACTACATAAGGAATATGAAGCGATTCAAAGGAAATTTTGGTAGGAACCACTTGAGTATACGCATTATGGTCTGATAAAGGCAGGAATAACCACTTAGTCTAGATACTGTACGAGAAGGGCCTGGACTGCAGAATTGATAACCCAAAAATTTGTTATAGATATAGACACCCTGGATACTTAAGGAAAAAGTTCTCAAATAGGAAAAAAAAAAAACTTTGGACTCACATACGATAGAGCAATCGTTATCTCAGCTATGGAGACTCGCATGGATCCTGATTTTAGTTAGGGTACATTTCTTCACAACGATTTATCGTCTCGGAATTGTTTAATACTAGAGTGATAGAAACCTTATATCTAAGAATCCTAGTGTGATGACTAGTAAGCCATTAACAATCATGAGAGTTAAGTATTCTATAGGACAAGCTAATGGTAAGTTGGCAGATATAGAGGAGTAATTTAAGATAGTACCTTAAAAATTAACAGGTGGGTCATTTGGAGATGACCTCATGCCAACAAAACTTGGAAGTTTTATAGTAGTAGTTGGAAAGGATTAGTTACCTGCGCACAAGCAGATGTTATTTGAGAAGGTTGATAAAAATTTTCACGGCAGTATAATAAGATTTGGTTGGAATGGACCTTAAAATTAACATAATACTCATCGAGTTAGAAAGCTTTGAGGAAATAGTTGGAACGGACTGACTTTCAAGGACAAAAGGGAAAGTTATTTATAGTAAGAAGATTATTCGTATACCTCGCGAGAATGGTGAGCCAAAAGCCATCCGGATTACTTCAACAACCCAAGATCCCACAATGGAAATGGGAAGGGATGACGATGGATTTCATTCTGAAACTACCGAAAACAGTCGGCAGTTATGACACTATCGGGGTTATCGTTGATCGCCTCACCAAATCTGCTCACTTTCTAGCCATGAAAGAAACCAATACAATGGACAACGATACATAAAGGAAATTGTATCCCGTCACTTCAGCAATTCAAATACTATACTACCCAAGAATCGTATTTGATACTCATTCTTATGTGACACTGAATCCTAACTTATTCCGAGAGAATTCTTAATCAATGATAATCACACCATCACCCTTCTTACTTCGATATTAGTTATACCAGTTCAAAATTTCCAAAATCAATGGGTAGTTAATCCCCGTCCTCATACTCTCCCTTTCGTTTCTCACTTATAAGCAATAACTTCATACTTAAGCATTTTTGGTCGAAGGACTTATGCCCTACTAATAGTCATCAACCACATTAAAATTCAACAGTTTTCATTACCTCGTAACATTTTTGCTCAAATATCACCCGAGATTTTCAAAAGTCTTTTACTCTATTCTCATCAATCTTTTTTCAACTTGTAACCTCCGAAATATGAAAATTTTGTTTGCCAAAATTTTACTTACACTATTTTACTGTGCGATCCTCTCAAAACTTAATAAAAATAAATTTATTTTATTTGCCATTCGTGCAAATTTTTGAAATCGTATACGTTATATAAAATAAAGTAAATAATTACTTCTTTTTGACAAATACATATGAAATTTTACTTTCACTTTTACAAATCAAATCTTTTATTCAAAGGATATTTTACCTTGAATGGTACGTGTTGTACATAACCCTAGTTTGCTAAGAACTTAATTTCTTTCCTTACATCGTCACCTTAAATGAATTCTATAAAATTTTCGTTGCTTGTCAATATAAAATTTTTCGTTGCTTATTCGTATCCAAGTCATCATGAAGACAGACAACTGTCGAAACTAAGAGATTCATGTGTGTGTATGTGATGAAGGCACTTACTACCACGTCATACAGAGCCTTCGGGCATCCACAAACACTTAAACCATTCAAAATTACTGCGTTACCCCAGGGATCTTATTCTTCACATCTGTCGGAGCGATGCCCTATCTTACATAACTCAAAGTCCTGACCTATTCCAAGGAAATTCTTATCTAGCGATATTAACATCATTAGTATTCCGACTTTAATATTAGCCATAACCTGTGTGGCATTCTGCAAAGTCAAGAAGCGATTAACTTCTCATCCTCATGCTCTATCCTTCATACCTCACTTTTTAGCAACGGCTTCGGGCGTAAACATTTTTGGGCCAAAGACTTAAGTTCGGATAATCATCAAAACTACATTTAATTCATTAGTTTTCATTACCTAGTAACATGTCAACCGATGATTCAAAGATTTTTCACTCGACCTTTTTCAACTCGTAACCTCTGAAATACGAAAAACTATGTTTATCAAAATTTTTACACGTTGATTTACACGTTGCTTATTTGTGCGGTCCTCACGATATTTATGGACAAATGAAAGTACTAAAAACTTTTCTATCACTTACGCGATTTATAAAATCATATATGTATAAATTTACCCTTACTTATTTTGGGTTAGTACATACTAAGTTATACCTTCAAGATGATTAAAAATCGCTCCTTTATTGAGTTGTTTTAAGTCAAATAATTTTGTGCAAATGGTACTCATTATACATACTTCTAAATTTACCAAGAACTTCGTTCCATTTATGTTGTCGCATCAAACATTTAAAGGTTTTTCAAAACTTCCTCGGTTGATTTTATTAAAGGTTTCCGTATTAGACTACACCATGTAGGGATCACACTTCTTCTCTCCCTCCGTTAGGGATGAAGCTTACTATTAAAATCCTTGTTAAAAACGCTTGAGCCACTTTGGGTGGCAGATTTATAAAAAAAAATTTGTTAGGAAGTCTTTGTACTCGAAAAATGTTCCTTTTAAGGTTAAACATGGCAAAATCGCGGGCCGATAAATTAGTTTTCTGAGGTACACTCAATGGTCACCCCATTGTAGGAAGGGCACTAGGTGGGTTTCTATTCTCAATATTTCACGGCTAATCGCAACATCCTCGTAAAAATCATCTCTATGAATTAGTAGGTTGAGGTACAAGGAATCGTTTTGAGATTCTTTTCACTTAGAGTAAACCGTTCTTTACGACCAAGGGTCCACGTATCTTCTTGTCCGTGCATCTCCTTAAGTATAAGGATAAATTCAGAACAAACCGCTCGAAGAGTTCACCCTGGTTCAAAGATCACACCTTTCGTGCGATTATCTTTCGGAAATGTAAAGTAACATACTTTAGGAATCTATGAATCTTGTTATCCTCTTGGAAGGGACTGCTTAAAACATCTGTAATACGGATATGGTTACTCTACACATTCCTTTCTTCGTTGGTTGCAACTATATGTTGTTCTAGTTAATGTTAACCCTAACTTCTACATGTAACTGAAAGGATAAAGTTACATTATGAAACTGTTCTTTCATTCCATCTAAGGATAAGTTCACCTGCAGTACGGTAAACTGGGTGATATCCTTCATTGTTCGTTCATACCGTCCTGAAGGCACTATAGATAATTATGGCTTGCATTGCATATAAGTCCGATTATTCACTTTCAGCAAAAGTTTCAATTCATATAGTCAAATGAAACGTTCTTAAATATCGAGTTCTTTATGCCTATGGTCTCTTTCCGAAATCAAGGGGTTAGTAAAATCCGTGGCTAACACTATCCAGACATCAAATCGCATGGTTATGATCACCATGTTTTCCATCCTACCTGTTAGCTTTGTATTGCGACATAAGCACTCAATGTTTTAGATGAGTTTAGTAACATTCATGATGTATTTCATGCATCCAGCTTACTAAAGATGCCTGTAAGGCTAAAAACATCATCTTTTCTTTTGTGGATATATTCAGACAACATACTCATGTTAACCAGAAACGAAATCAATTTGTTGATCTCCTAAGAGACTTAATTAATAGCATATACCTATTCTTACTTTTATACGCCAGAGTACCTTTCAAGGTAAATAGCTCAATTTTTAGCCCACGAATCTTTCGGAACTTTGATACGCTACTTCTTATTTAAATACGGTACCATTTTTTTTTTGTCACTCCTCAAATTTCGGGACGAAATTTCCATTAACAGGTGGGTTGCTGTAACGAACCGACTTTTTCGACTTGCTTTTGTGCCTTGTGTTTTTGCGAAACTGCGTATTTGTGCGTACTGTGTTACTTTATACTCTGGAAACTTGATTTACGTGGTTTACTTCCATTTATATGTTAAAACGTGCCTTAGAGTACGTAGGATACATAACTTAATCATTGGAAGCCTTTATAACCGTTAGTGTTATTTGACGTTTCGAATAAACCGCGAACTTGCGCGCACGTTTAACTTTTGTCAAAATCGGAATATTATGACTGTGAAATATTAATTATTATTTTATAATAATAATTACCTGGGTTTTTGGATGCTTAATTACGCGTAGTAATTTAATTATGCACAATAGTTAGTCTTGTTGGACTTTCTACCTTGTTGGGCTCAAGCCCACCCTACCCTAGCTAGTGACCCAATTAATTAGCCCTTATCCATGTCATCAATCCTTGTCAAATTCCTTGCTTATAAATACTAGCCCTTGTCCATGTCATCAATCCTTGTCAAATTCCTTGCTTATAAATACTAGCCCTTGTCCATGTCATCAATCCTTGTCAAATTCCTTGCTTATAAATACTAGCCCTTGTCCATGTCATCAATCCTTGTCAAATTCCTTGCTTATAAATACTAGCCATTTACCTCTCATTCAAATCACTTGCTCATTTGGTTTTCACACACACTTGTTCTTTCTTTCTTCCCTTTCTAGTATTGCTTGTAAGTCTTCTTTTTCTTCTTCTTTTCCTTTCATTTTCATGGCCATCATCATCATATTATGGAGATCAAAGTTCCTTTTAGCTTTGATCTTGCTTATATCTTGTTGATTCAAGCATGAATCTTTCAAGAACATGGAAGATTCAAGCTTTCTAGCTTTGAATCTTCACCAACTTTGTAGATTCATCTTTCTTTTACTTTAATCTTGTTATTTTGTGATAAAGATTCAAACTTTTGTTTGTTATCTTCATATATCTTAAAGATCCAAGCTTTATGCTTCAAGATCTTCAAGAACACTAAAGGTTCAAGCTTTCTAGCTTTGTGACCTTATAAATTGTGTGAAAGGGATCCAAGCTCTCTAGCTTAGGGTTCCATCACCTCTTTTGACTTGGATCATGTTTATACTTGTTTGATTGATGTAAAGTTTGTAACTTTGTTTGTAAATAGGACTTGTAATTGTGTTAAGACTAAGGATATGATGTAACCTTGGTTCATCATCCATCTAAGACTCTTAAATGAGTTGTGTTACCACTTGGTCTTAACATATTGTGTATTGATGGTAGAATCTTGGTCAAAAGTGATGCTAAACCATCAACGAGTTGTACACTTGAAGCTACAAGCATCAAGGATGAGAACCGTGATGAGCATCAAGCACCAAGAACCTCACCGGAGCATTTGTCCACTGATTTTCGTATCTGATCAGACCACCTGGGCTACTGGAAAGTTGATTTTCAGTTAGTTTGGTTCGAGTAGATGATTTTCCGTTTAGGCCTCGTCTTAATTCGAGTTACGGTTTAGGATTTATGGCCCTCCGAGAGTCACTACACCCTATTAACGTTGTGCTGAAATTTCTGACCTACTCGCACTTAAACCGTCGCCACGGTTAAACGAAGATGAGTTAGGTTCTGAAAATTGGTCAGCGGTTAGGGGACTCACATACAGAGCCATAGCCACTGACTATGCATCTTTTTGATTTACGTATAGGTCGCAGCAGCTGACCGAAGTCAGCCTATTGTTTCGATCTCTATTCTTGTCGAACTTACTTAGCTTTTATGATGATGAATGATGATGATGATGACACTTAAACTTATTTTATGCACTATTAGAATTTATAAAAACAACCTTCTGGCCTAGTAACCCTTGATTTAGGTTGACGACCTTTCGGACCGACTTACTACTTGAGTACTTTCATTACCGACTTTACCGCTTTTATCACTGTGAGTTATAGCATTCCCTTTTTACTTTAACTTATTTTGGGAACTGAGAATACATGCGGATTTTATGTTTTACATACTAGGCACGAGTACCTAAACTTATATATGTGTGGGTTATACAACGGCATAAACATTCCCTTTAGCTCGGTAACGATTAATCATTGGTTTTTGAACCATGAACGCGAATCTTAGATATGGATCCATAGGGTTTGACATTCCCACTCGGGCTAGTCGCGCTAGCATTTAATGAGTGTTTAATACTTCGAAGACATACGCACTTGCCAAGTGTACTTTCAGGGGGTATAAACGTTAAGTTAGTTACCGAGTGCCCACGGTTATACATATACTTTATCATACTGATTTGAATTACTGATTTGAAACGCTTGTTTGAAGCACTGAAATCTCGTGGCCTACATTACATTACTGAATACAAACAAACTATAGCTCAGCAACATTCTTGTTGAATTTTTAAGCATGTATTTCTCAGGTGTTTAGACGTTGTTGCTTCTGCTGTTAGCCTTGCTGTTCTAGTCTCGGTGTATAGACTTGCTGTTACAGACTTGCTGTGTTAGACTTCCGCTGCATTACTTAGAGATGTCTCAAGCATGAAACTTTTACTTTGCATTCCCAACTTATGTTATTTTCAAAACAATAGCTTTGTAATGGCCTTAGTATCATGTACTCATGTTAATGTTTCCTATTCATCTTTTGTAAAACGTTATCTGTTCATGAATACAAAACTGGTTTTCAAACAGCATATAGTGTTTGACCTTGTAATGATCCTGTTGTTGATGTACCATACACGATGATTTTGTACGGGGCGTCACAATTGGACTCGATCAACCTAATCACCACCATGTGCCATGTACATGACTTCATTTTTCTTGTTGGACATCCGAAAACTCCGAGAATATTGATAACAACTATACCAAGGACACACCTTCGATTATTGTCGAACCATATTTATGCTTCCGAATGAATGACAAATGCTTTCAACTTCAAACATATGTTACATGTGTATAATATCTCGTTTTCGCACAGTTTTATCGACGAACTACAATATGCTTGATATGCTCACATCGAGGCAGAAACTTCTCTCGCATCACACTCGTATTTCCGTATAAGGAAATCTTTTATTATAAATTCTCCATGGAGAGAGAAACTCTTCACATTACTAGTATTCACCACGAGGGTGAATAGTCCTAATGAACGTTTTTCAGAAACCGATAAGAAACTTGTCCTAACAAACGTTTTTAAGTCCTAACAAACTTGGTCAAATATACCTTAAAGAAATGTACCTCGTTTCGGATCGAGATGCTCATTTCACTTCTAGATTTGGAGTGCCTTACAAGAAACTTTGGGAACAAAATTATTCATGAGTACCGCGTACCATCCACAAACCGACGGACCAAGCAAACGTACAATTCAAACCTTGAGAACATGATACGAACTTGTATTTTTATCCTTTAGCCGATTCCTCTTACAATGATAGTTATCATTCGAGTCTTAACGTCACACCTTTTGAAACTTCATTCTCCTTTTGTTTAACTAAGTAAACGATAATCAATTCACCAGGCCCGAGATTATTCATGAGCGCCGAGAAAATTGATCCATATTCAAGGAAGACCCAACACGACTCGTAGTCGCCAAAAGAGCTATCCCGATGTTAGACGTAAACCTCTCGAATTCCAAGTGGTTAACCGTAAAATATTAAAAGTCGCACCTTGAAAAGGTGTAACCCGTTTCGGGAAATGTAGAAAACTAAATCCGTGATATTTTGATCCTTCTGAAATCTTGGAGCGTGTTGCGTGCTGTTTAGACCTTCCGCCTTAATTAAGTTCCGTTCATCCTACATTCCGGGTATCAAACTTGAACTTGTTTTTCCCTTCGAAGAGCTTACTATCGATTATAAACTCCACCTCATATACTTATTCGTAGAATTGAAAACGCAAGGTCTCGAGAAGGAACAAAAACTACTACTTCCAACTAAATTTTGGGACGAAATTTTCTTTTAAGGTGTAGGTAATGTAACATCCCGCATTTTTCCGTTAAATTTATTTTAACGCCGTCTTTTTTTTAGATAATATCTTTCGTTAACTAATGATCTTAATATTTCTGTTATTTGATTGTAACATCTCCCGTTTATTCTCGTGCATTTAAAATAATTCGTTTGGTTAGTTCACTTACCCGCTTTCAAACTTGAGGGACCAAAGTTGCTAATGGACCAAAGAAGTTGACTAGTTGAACTAGTCAAGCCCTTCACCACCATTCATTTCATTTTATTTTCTTTTTCCAATTTTCCTTTCAAGTATTACTTCTATCTTTCACCATTTTCATCTTCATCATTCAATCATCATCCATTTGTAAATCTAGGAAGCTCATCACAAAATAAATTGTACTTTTGGAATGCTTGCATCTTCCTCTACATTTTGATACTAACTTCATCACTTTTGGGTAACTTTTCTAAAACTCTAGATTTGTCTAAATTCATTTTATAGACTTGAAATGGTGTTAATTAGTGTCTATGGCTCAAGTCTAACACGAATATGTGATTTATTTGCTCGATTTTTTTGTTTTGAGTAACTAGCATGAACACTTGAAATGGGTTAGTTTAATCCTTGATTTTGGTTGATTAAATGTTGTTTAAATATTAAAGTTCACTTATTAAATGTGTTACTAGCATCATTAGCTTCGTTTTGGTATGTAGGTTAATTTAGAAAAACTTCATAAACATAATTGATGAATTCATGATTCTTGGTTAGGGTTTGATGAACTTTAAAATGAACTTTTGATGCTTTGAATCCTATGAGATGTTATTGGTAAGTGTTTAGTTGTATTGTATGTTTAATTACCTTCGAAACGGCGTATCGTATGATTAAATTGGATTCCCGATTCAACTTATGCGTTTATGAACTTTGAACTTTTGATAATGAACATTTAATGACCTTTCGCTGCGGATTTAATTGCTATAAATGCTAGTTTTGGTTGGTGATATGTTCTTAGTTGTATTCTTTGTCAAAATACCTTTCCAACGATAAAAAATAACGTGTTTTGAATGTTTACGGTTCGTTATTTATGATTTGGTGAATTTTGGTTCGAGACTTGAACAATTAAAGCAAGCCAGGCACTAACTCACGCCCATTGGCGCGGCGCGACCACCATTGGCGCAGCGCGGCAATAGCCTGGTTTGTGGGCTGTTCAAATTCGCGTTATCACGTTTAATTCTAACAATGCTACGCACCTCCGATTAACATGTAACTTGTTCTAACATGCTCATATATGATTAATTAGCTCAGAAAATGTCCGAGACCCGACCGAAATACGTTGACTTTTTTGTTAACTTTGACCAAAGTTTGACTTTTAGTCAAACTTAACCAAATACTTATGCAATCGTTCTAATCTTCTTTTATACTTGATTCTTTCATGAAACTTGACAACGTGACTCACATGCTATATAATCGAGTCGTAACGAGCCATAGGACTAATTGAACACATTTTGACCGACCTTGTATCTTACCCGGTAATTGATATAACTTATTTGTTTAGGTCATGGCTAAGCAACTTTCATTTGCACAACGTTTAATTTCAAGTACTTTGGCATGCAACTACGGTGAGATCATAGTCCCACATTTTTAACAACTTTATATTCTTTTAAATTGTGGGCTGAGAAACATATACATTTCATACTCATGTATATTTCATACTTTTATACTTTGAACACAAGTACGAAAACAAACATTCCACGTGCAAGTTAGAATAAAAAGCCTCAATTCGATTATCATTAGTTATACTTGCAGGGTGTAAGTGTGAGCGTGAACTTATTTTGTGTGTGAAATGTCCCGTTCTTATTGATTAAAAACGTTCCATATTAATTGATTTCGTTGCGAGGTTTTGACCTCTATATGAGACGTTTTTCAAAGACTGCATTCATTTTTAAACAAACCATAACCTTTATTTCATCAATAAAGGTTTAAAAAGCTTTACGTAGATTATCAAATAATGATAATCTAAAATATCCTGTTTACACACGACCATTACATAATGGTTTACAATACAAATATGTTACAACAAAATAAGTTTCTTGAATGCAGTTTTTACACAATATCATACAAGCATGGACTCCAAATCTTGTCCTTATTTAAGTATGCGACAGCGGAAGCTCTTAATAATCACCTGAGAATAAACATGCTTAAAACGTCAACAAAAATGTTGGTGAGTTATAGGTTTAACCTATATATATCAAATCGTAACAATAGACCACAAGATTTCATATTTCAATACACATCCCATACATAGAGATAAAAATCATTCATATGGTGAACACCTGGTAACCGACAATAACAAGATGCATATATAAGAATATCCCCATCATTCCGGGACACCCTTCGGATATGATATAAATTTCGAAGTACTAAAGCATCCGGTACTTTGGATGGGGTTTGTTAGGCCCAATAGATCTATCTTTAGGATTCGCGTCAATTAGGGTGTCTGTTCCCTAATTCTTAGATTACCAGACTTAATAAAAAGGGGCATATTCGATTTCGATAATTCAACCATAGAATGTAGTTTCACGTACTTGTGTCTATTTTGTAAATCATTTATAAAACCTGCATGTATTCTCATCCCAAAAATATTAGATTTTAAAAGTGGGACTATAACTCACTTTCACAGATTTTTACTTCGTCGGGAAGTAAGACTTGGCCACTGGTTGATTCACGAACCTATAACAATATATACATATATATCAAAGTATGTTCAAAATATATTTACAACACTTTTAATATATTTTGATGTTTTAAGTTTATTAAGTCAGCTGTCCTCGTTAGTAACCTACAACTAGTTGTCCACAGTTAGATGTACAGAAATAAATCGATAAATATTATCTTGAATCAATCCACGACCCAGTGTATACGTATCTCAGTATTGATCACAACTCAAACTATATATATTTTGGAATCAACCTCAACCCTGTATAGCTAACTCCAACATTCACATATAGAGTGTCTATGGTTGTTCCGAAATATATATAGATGTGTCGACATGATAGGTCGAAACATTGTATACGTGTCTATGGTATCTCAAGATTACATAATATATAATACAAGTTGATTAAGTTATGGTTGGAATAGATTTGTTACCAATTTTCACGTAGCTAAAATGAGAAAAATTATCCAATCTTGTTTTACCCATAACTTCTTCATTTTAAATCCGTTTTGAGTGAATCAAATTGCTATGGTTTCATATTGAACTCTATTTTATGAATCTAAACAAAAAAAGTATAGGTTTCTAGTCGAAAAAATAAGTTACAAGTCGTTTTTGTAAAGGTAGTCATTTCAGTCGAAAGAACGACGTCTAGATGACCATTTTAGAAAACATACTTCCACTTTGAGTTTAACCATAATTTTTGGATATAGTTTCATGTTCATAATAAAAATCATTTTCTCAGAATAACAACTTTTAAATCAAAGTTTATCATAGTTTTTAATTAACTAACCCAAAACAGCCCGCGGTGTTACTACGACGGCGTAAATCCGGTTTTACGGTGTTTTTCGTGTTTTCAGGTTTTAAATCATTAAGTTAGCATATCATATAGATATAGAACATGTGTTTAGTTGATTTTAAAAGTCAAGTTAGAAGGATTAACTTTTGTTTGCGAACAAGTTTAGAATTAACTAAACTATGTTCTAGTGATTACAAGTTTAAACCTTCGAATAAGATAGCTTTATATGTATGAATCGAATGATGTTATGAACATCATTACTACCTTAAGTTCCTTGGATGAACCTACTGGAAAAGAGAAAAATGGATCTAGCTTCAATGGATCCTTGGATGGCTCAAAGTTCTTGAAGCAAAATCATGACACGAAAACAAGTTCAAGTAAGATCATCACTTGAAATAAGATTGTTATAGTTATAGAAATTGAACCAAAGTTTGAATATGATTATTACCTTGTATTAGAATGATAACCTACTATAAGAAACAAAGATTTCTTGAGGTTGGATGATCACCTTACAAGATTGAAAGTGAGCTAGCAAACTTGAAAGTATTCTTTATTTTATGAAACTAGAACTTTTGGAATTTATGAAGAACACTTAGAACTTGAAGATAGAACTTGAGAGAGTTCAATTAGATGAAGAAAATTGAAGAATGAAAGTGTTTGTAGGTGTTTTTGGTCGTTGGTGTATGGATTAGATATAAAGGATATGTAATTTTGTTTTCATGTAAATAAGTCATGAATGATTACTCATATTTTTGTAATCTTATGAGATATTTCATGCTAGTTGCCAAATGATGGTTCCCACATGTGTTAGGTGACTCACATGGGCTGCTAAGAGCTGATCATTGGAGTGTATATACCAATAGTACATACATCTAAAAGCTGTGTATTGTACGAGTACGAATACGGGTGCATACGAGTAGAATTGTTGATGAAACTGAACGAGAATGTAATTGTAAGCATTTTTGTTAAGTAGAAGTATTTTGATAAGTGTATTGAAGTCTTTCAAAAGTGTATAAATACATATTAAAACACTACATGTATATACATTTTAACTGAGTCGTTAAGTCATCGTTAGTCGTTACATGTAAGTGTTGTTTTGAAACCTTTAGGTTAACGATCTTGTTAAATGTTGTTAACCCAATGTTTATAATAACAAAAGAGATTTTAAATTATTATATTATCATGATATTATGATGTACGAATATCTCTTAATATGATATATATACATTAAATGTCGTTACAACGATAAACGTTACATATATGTCTCGTTTCAAAATCATTAAGTTAGTAGTCTTGTTTTTACATATGTAGTTCATTGTTAATATAATTAATGATATGTTTACTTATCATAATATCATGTTAACTATATATATAACCATATATATGTCATCATATAGTTTTTTTACAAGTTTTAACGTTCGTGAATCACCGGTCAACTTGGGTGGTCAATTGGCTATATGAAACCTATTTCAATTAATCAAGTCTTAACAAGTTTGATTGCTTAACATGTTGGAAACATTTAATCATGTAAACATCAATCTCAATTAATATATATAAACATGGAAAAGTTCGGGTCACTACAGTACCTACCCGTTAAATAAATTTCGTCCCGAAATTTTAAGCCGTTGAAGGTGTTGACGAATCTTCTGGAAATAGATGCGGGTATTTCTTCTTCATCTGATCTTCACGCTCCCAGGTGAACTCGGGTCCTCTACGAGCATTCCATCGAACCTTAACAATTGGTATCTTGTTTTGCTTAAGTCTTTTAACCTCACGATCCATTATTTCGACGGGTTCTTCGATGAATTGGAGTTTTTCGTTGATTTGGATTTCATCTAACGGAATAGTGAGATCTTCTTTAGCAAAACATTTCTTCAAATTCGAGACGTGGAAAGTGTTATGTACAGCCGCGAGTTGTTGAGGTAACTCAAGTCGGTAAGCTACTGGTCCGACACGATCAATAATCTTGAATGGTCCAATATACCTTGGATTTAATTTCCCTCGTTTACCAAATCGAACAACGCCTTTCCAAGGTGAAACTTTAAGCATGACCATCTCTCCAATTTCAAATTCTATATCTTTTCTTTTAATGTCAGCGTAGCTCTTTTGTCGACTTTGGGCGGTTTTCAACCGTTGTTGAATTTGGATGATCTTCTCGGTAGTTTCTTGTATAATCTCCGGACCCGTAATCTGTCTATCCCCTACCTCACTCCAACAAATCGGAGACCTGCACTTTCTACCATAAAGTGCTTCAAACGGCGCCATCTCAATGCTTGAATGGTAGCTGTTGTTGTAGGAAAATTCTGCTAACGGTAGATGTCGATCCCAACTGTTTCCGAAATCAATAACACATGCTCGTAGCATGTCTTCAAGCGTTTGTATCGTCCTTTCGCTCTGCCCATCAGTTTGTGGATGATAGGCAGTACTCATGTCTAGACGAGTTCCTAATGCTTGCTGTAATGTCTGCCAGAATCTTGAAATAAATCTGCCATCCCTATCAGAGATAATAGAGATTGGTATTCCATGTCTGGAGACGACTTCCTTCAAATACAGTCGTGCTAACTTCTCCATCTTGTCATCTTCTCTTATTGGTAGGAAGTGTGCTGATTTGGTGAGACGATCAACTATTACCCAAATAGTATCAAAACCACTTGCAGTCCTTGGCAATTTAGTGATGAAATCCATGGTAATGTTTTCCCATTTCCATTCCGGGATTTCGGGTTGTTGAAGTAGACCTGATGGTTTCTGATGCTCAGCTTTGACCTTAGAACACGTCAAACATTCTCCTACGTATTTAGCAACATCGGCTTTCATACCCGGCCACCAAAAATGTTTCTTGAGATCCTTGTACATCTTCCCCGTTCCAGGATGTATTGAGTATCTGGTTTTATGAGCTTCTCTAAGTACCATTTCTCTCATATCTCCAAATTTTGGTACCCAAATCCTTTCAGCCCTATACCGGGTTCCGTCTTCCCGAATATTAAGATGCTTCTCCGATCCTTTGGGTATTTCATCCTTTAAATTTCCCTCTTTTAAAACTCCTTGTTGCGCCTCCTTTATTTGAGTAGTAATGTTATTATGAATCATTATATTCATAGATTTTACTCGAATGGGTTCTCTATCCTTCCTGCTCAAGGCATCGGCTACCACATTTGCCTTCCCCGGGTGGTAACGAATCTCAAAATCGTAATCATTCAATAATTCAATCCACCTACGCTGCCTCATATTCAGTTGTTTCTGATTAAATATGTGTTGAAGACTTTTGTGGTCGGTATATATAATACTTTTGACCCCATATAAGTAGTGCCTCCAAGTCTTTAATGCAAAAACAACCGCGCCTAATTCCAAATCATGCGTCGTATAATTTTGTTCGTGAATCTTCAATTGTCTAGACGCATAAGCAATCACCTTCGTTCGTTGCATTAATACACAACCGAGACCTTGCTTTGATGCGTCACAATAAATCACAAAATCATCATTCCCTTCAGGCAATGACAATATAGGTGCCGTAGTTAGCTTTTTCTTCAATAACTGAAACGCTTTCTCTTGTTCATCATTCCATTCAAATTTCTTCCCTTTATGCGTTAATGCAGTCAAGGGTTTTGCTATTCTGGAAAAGTCTTGGATGAACCTTCTGTAGTAACCAGCTAGTCCTAAAAACTGGCGTATGTGTTTCGGAGTTTTCGGGGTTTCCCACTTTTCAACAGTTTCTATCTTTGCCGGATCCACCTTAATACCTTCTTTGTTCACTATGTGACCGAGGAATTGAACTTCTTCCAACCAAAATGCACACTTTGAAAACTTAGCGTACAATTCTTCCTTCCTCAATACTTCTAACACCTTTCTCAAATGTTCACCGTGTTCTTGGTCATTCTTTGAGTAAATAAGTATGTCATCAATGAAAACAATGACAAACTTGTCAAGGTATGGTCCACACACTCGGTTCATAAGGTCCATGAACACAGCTGGTGCATTAGTTAAACCAAACGGCATGACCATAAACTCGTAATGACCGTAACGTGTTCTGAAAGCAGTCTTTGGAATATCATCTTCTTTCACCCGCATTTGATGATACCCGGAACGTAAGTCAATCTTTGAATAAACAGACGAGCCTTGTAGTTGATCAAATAAGTCGTCGATTCTCGGTAGTGGGTAGCGGTTCTTGATGGTAAGTTTGTTCAACTCTCGGTAGTCGATACACAACCTGAATGTACCATCTTTCTTCTTGACAAACAAAACAGGAGCTCCCCACGGTGATGTGCTTGGTCGAATGAAACCACGCTCTAAAAGTTCTTGTAATTGGCTTTGCAGTTCTTTCATCTCGCTGGGTGCGAGTCTGTAAGGAGCACGAGCTATTGGTGCAGCTCCTGGTACAAGATCTATTTGAAATTCAACGGATCGATGTGGGGGTAATCCCGGTAATTCTTTCGGAAATACATCGGGAAATTCTTTTGCAATGGGAACATCATTGATGCTCTTTTCTTCAGTTTGTACTTTCTCGACGTGTGCTAGAACAGCATAGCAACCTTTTCTTATTAGTTTTTGTGCCTTCAAATTACTAATAAGATGTAGCTTCGTGTTGCCCTTTTCTCCGTACACCATTAAGGGTTTTCCTTTTTCTCTTATAATGCGAATTGCATTTTTGTAACAAACGATCTCCGCTTTCACTTCTTTCAACCAGTCCATACCGATTATCACATCAAAACTCCCTAACTCTACTGGTATCAAATCAATCTTAAATGTTTCGCTAACCAGTTTAATTTCTCGATTCCGACATATATTATCTGCTGAAATTAATTTACCATTTGCTAATTCGAGTAAAAATTTACTATCCAAAGGCGTCAATGGACAACTTAATTTAGCACAAAAATCTCTACTCATATAGCTTCTATCCGCACCCGAATCAAATAAAACGTAAGCAGATTTATTGTCAATAAGAAACGTACCCGTAACAAGCTCCGGGTCTTCCTGTGCCTCTACCGCATTAATATTGAAAACTCTTCCACGGCCTTGTCCATTCGTGTTCTCCTGGTTCGGGCAATTTCTAATAATGTGGCCTGGTTTTCCACATTTATAACAAACTACATTGGCATAACTTGCTCCGACACTACTTGCTCCGCCATTACTCGTTCCGACACCATTTGTTCCTTTCGTTCTATTAACCCCTGGTCCGTAGACCTCACACTTCGCCGCGCTATGACCATTTCTTTTACACTTGTTGCAAAATTTGGTGCAGAACCCCGAGTGATTCTTTTCACACCTTTGGCATAGTTGCTTCTGATTGTTGTTGTTGTTGCGGTTATTATTGTTGTTGGGATGATTGTTGTAGTTGCTGTTGTTGTTGTTGTTGTTGTTGTTGTTGTTGTTGGGCCGTTTGTTGTAGTTGCGATTGATGTTGCGATTGTTGGGATAATTGTTGCGATTATTGTTGTAATTGCTGTTGTTGTTATTGTATTGGTGATTCTTATCACCGTTTTCCTCCCACTTTCTTTTGACTTGCTTCACATTGGCCTCTTCAGCAGTCTGTTCTTTAATTCTTTCTTCAATCTGGTTCACTAGTTTGTGAGCCATTCTACATGCCTGTTGTATGGAGGCGGGCTCGTGTGAACTTATATCTTCTTGGATTCTTTCCGGTAATCCTTTCACAAACGCGTCGATCTTCTCTTCCTCATCTTCGAATGCTCCCGGACACAATAGGCACAATTCTGTGAATCGTCTTTCGTACGTGGTAATATCAAATCCTTGGGTTCGTAACCCTCTAAGTTCTGTCTTGAGCTTATTGACCTCGGTTCTGGGACGGTACTTCTCGTTCATCAAGTGCTTGAATGCTGACCACGGTAGTGCGTACGCATCATCTTGTCCCACTTGCTCTAGATAGGTATTCCACCATGTTAACGCAGAACCTGTGAAAGTATGCGTAGCGTACTTCACTTTGTCCTCTTCAGTACACTTACTTATGGCAAACACCGATTCAACCTTCTCGGTCCACCGTTTCAATCCGATCGGTCCTTTGGTTCCATCAAATTCCAAAGGTTTGCAGGCAGTGAATTCTTTGTAGGTGCATCCTACACGATTTCCTGTACTGCTAGATCCAAGGTTATTGTTGGTATGTAGCGCAGCCTGTACTGCGGCTATGTTTGAAGCTAGAAAAGTACGGAATTCCTCTTCATTCATATTCACGGTGTGTCGAGTAGTCGGTGCCATTTCCTTCAAAATAGTTAAATGGAACAAGTTAATCATACAGAATATTAAGAGTAGTTAATAGTATTTCGTAGCATAATATGAACTCATTTATAAAAGCTTTTTCTTCATATTAGCGTTTTATAAGTTTAAATTCGGGTAGTACCTACCCGTTAAGTTCATACTTAGTAGCTAATATACAATTCAACTACTACAATTCTATATGAAAAACTGATTGTAATAATATTTCGCGTTCAAACTTTTATACAATATTTTACAAACTTACAATACCGCTTATTTTACATAAAGCATGAAATATAGCACACAATAACTTTGATACAAGATAGTTGTGAAGACAATTCTAGCTAGTACACAAGTCGTTCGGCAAAGGCAATAAAGACACGTAATTCATACGTCCAGAAACAAGTCATGCATTCTGGTTTTACTAGGACTACTTCCCATCCTTGGTCTTGTGCAACATAACCGTTATGGCCGTTGATAAGACAGCGTGTTGTAACGTCATCAAAGGGACGGGGGTTACGTAATGTCCAACAGTCCCGTAATAATCTAAAAACCTCATTTCTTACCCCAATTACCGACTCCGTCACTTGTGGAAACGTTTTGTTTAATAGTTGTAGCCCGATGTTCTTGTTCTCACTTTGGTGAGAAGCGAACATTACTAATCCGTAAGCATAACATGCTTCTTTATGTTGCATGTTAGCCGCTTTTTCTAAATCACGAAGTCCAATATTCGGATATATTGAGTCAAAATAATTTCTTAACCCGTTGCGTAAAATAGCATTTGGGTTCCCCGCAATATATGCGTCAAAGTAAACACATCGTAACTTATGGGTTTCCCAATGTGATATCCCCCATCTTTCAAACGAAAGTCTCTTATAAACCAAGACATTCTTGGAACGTTCTTCGAATGTCTTACAAACTGATCTCGCCTTAAATAGTTGTGCCGAAGAATTCTGGCCGACTCTAGACAAGATTTCATCAATCATGTCTCCGGGTAGGTCTCTTAAAATATTGGGTTGTCTATCCATTTTGTGTTTTTAAACTGTAAAATAGACAAGAGTTAGATTCATAAAAAAAATACTTATTAATACAAGCAATTTTTACATATATCATAAAGCATAAGAACACTATATTCCATATATTACACCACACGAATACAACTATCTTATTCAGACTCGCTCGTTTCTTCTTCTTCGGTTTTGGTTCGTTTTGCCAAGTTTCTAGGGATATATGATGTTCCCCTAATACGAGCCGTCGTTGTCCACATTGGTTTAGAAAAACCTGGTGGTTTAGAGGTTCCCGGGTCATTGTTACAACTTAAGGACTTCGGGGGTTGACGATACATATAAAGTTCATCGGGGTTGGAATTAGATTTCTCTATTTTTATGCCCTTTCCCTTATTATTTTCTTTTGCCTTTTTAAATTCAGTTGGGGTAATTTCTATAACATCATCGGAATTCTCGTCGGAATCCGATTCATCGGAGAATTGGTAATCCTCCCAATATTTTGCTTCCTTGGCGGAAACACCGTTGACCATAATTAACTTTGGTCGGTTGGTTGAGGATTTTCTTTTACTTAACCGTTTTATTATTTCCCCCACCGGTTCTATTTCTTCATCCGGTTCCGATTCTTCTTCTGGTTCCGATTCTTCTTCCGGTTCCGACTCTTCTTCCGGTTCCTCTTCGGGAACTTGTGAATCAGTCCACAAATCATTCCAATTTACATTTGACTCTTCATTATTATTAGGTGAGTCAATGGGACTTGTTCTAGAGGTAGACATCTATCACATAATATCAAATACGTTAAGAGATTAATATATCACATAATATTCATATGTTAAAAATATATAGTTTCCAACAAAAATGTTAAGCAATCATTTTTAAAGAAAACACGGTCGAAGTCCAGACTCACTAATGCATCCTAACAAACTCGATAAGACACACTAATGCAAATTTTCTGGTTCTCTAAGACCAACGCTCGGATACCAACTGAAATGTCCCGTTCTTATTGATTAAAAACGTTCCATATTAATTGATTTCGTTGCGAGGTTTTGACCTCTATATGAGACGTTTTTCAAAGACTGCATTCATTTTTAAACAAACCATAACCTTTATTTCATCAATAAAGGTTTAAAAAGCTTTACGTAGATTATCAAATAATGATAATCTAAAATATCCTGTTTACACACGACCATTACATAATGGTTTACAATACAAATATGTTACAACAAAATAAGTTTCTTGAATGCAGTTTTTACACAATATCATACAAGCATGGACTCCAAATCTTGTCCTTATTTAAGTATGCGACAGCGGAAGCTCTTAATAATCACCTGAGAATAAACATGCTTAAAACGTCAACAAAAATGTTGGTGAGTTATAGGTTTAACCTATATATATCAAATCGTAACAATAGACCACAAGATTTCATATTTCAATACACATCCCATACATAGAGATAAAAATCATTCATATGGTGAACACCTGGTAACCGACAATAACAAGATGCATATATAAGAATATCCCCATCATTCCGGGACACCCTTCGGATATGATATAAATTTCGAAGTACTAAAGCATCCGGTACTTTGGATGGGGTTTGTTAGGCCCAATAGATCTATCTTTAGGATTCGCGTCAATTAGGGTGTCTGTTCCCTAATTCTTAGATTACCAGACTTAATAAAAAGGGGCATATTCGATTTCGATAATTCAACCATAGAATGTAGTTTCACGTACTTGTGTCTATTTTGTAAATCATTTATAAAACCTGCATGTATTCTCATCCCAAAAATATTAGATTTTAAAAGTGGGACTATAACTCACTTTCACAGATTTTTACTTCGTCGGGAAGTAAGACTTGGCCACTGGTTGATTCACGAACCTATAACAATATATACATATATATCAAAGTATGTTCAAAATATATTTACAACACTTTTAATATATTTTGATGTTTTAAGTTTATTAAGTCAGCTGTCCTCGTTAGTAACCTACAACTAGTTGTCCACAGTTAGATGTACAGAAATAAATCGATAAATATTATCTTGAATCAATCCACGACCCAGTGTATACGTATCTCAGTATTGATCACAACTCAAACTATATATATTTTGGAATCAACCTCAACCCTGTATAGCTAACTCCAACATTCACATATAGAGTGTCTATGGTTGTTCCGAAATATATATAGATGTGTCGACATGATAGGTCGAAACATTGTATACGTGTCTATGGTATCTCAAGATTACATAATATATAATACAAGTTGATTAAGTTATGGTTGGAATAGATTTGTTACCAATTTTCACGTAGCTAAAATGAGAAAAATTATCCAATCTTGTTTTACCCATAACTTCTTCATTTTAAATCCGTTTTGAGTGAATCAAATTGCTATGGTTTCATATTGAACTCTATTTTATGAATCTAAACAAAAAAAGTATAGGTTTCTAGTCGAAAAAATAAGTTACAAGTCGTTTTTGTAAAGGTAGTCATTTCAGTCGAAAGAACGACGTCTAGATGACCATTTTAGAAAACATACTTCCACTTTGAGTTTAACCATAATTTTTGGATATAGTTTCATGTTCATAATAAAAATCATTTTCTCAGAATAACAACTTTTAAATCAAAGTTTATCATAGTTTTTAATTAACTAACCCAAAACAGCCCGCGGTGTTACTACGACGGCGTAAATCCGGTTTTACGGTGTTTTTCGTGTTTTCAGGTTTTAAATCATTAAGTTAGCATATCATATAGATATAGAACATGTGTTTAGTTGATTTTAAAAGTCAAGTTAGAAGGATTAACTTTTGTTTGCGAACAAGTTTAGAATTAACTAAACTATGTTCTAGTGATTACAAGTTTAAACCTTCGAATAAGATAGCTTTATATGTATGAATCGAATGATGTTATGAACATCATTACTACCTTAAGTTCCTTGGATGAACCTACTGGAAAAGAGAAAAATGGATCTAGCTTCAATGGATCCTTGGATGGCTCAAAGTTCTTGAAGCAAAATCATGACACGAAAACAAGTTCAAGTAAGATCATCACTTGAAATAAGATTGTTATAGTTATAGAAATTGAACCAAAGTTTGAATATGATTATTACCTTGTATTAGAATGATAACCTACTATAAGAAACAAAGATTTCTTGAGGTTGGATGATCACCTTACAAGATTGAAAGTGAGCTAGCAAACTTGAAAGTATTCTTTATTTTATGAAACTAGAACTTTTGGAATTTATGAAGAACACTTAGAACTTGAAGATAGAACTTGAGAGAGTTCAATTAGATGAAGAAAATTGAAGAATGAAAGTGTTTGTAGGTGTTTTTGGTCGTTGGTGTATGGATTAGATATAAAGGATATGTAATTTTGTTTTCATGTAAATAAGTCATGAATGATTACTCATATTTTTGTAATCTTATGAGATATTTCATGCTAGTTGCCAAATGATGGTTCCCACATGTGTTAGGTGACTCACATGGGCTGCTAAGAGCTGATCATTGGAGTGTATATACCAATAGTACATACATCTAAAAGCTGTGTATTGTACGAGTACGAATACGGGTGCATACGAGTAGAATTGTTGATGAAACTGAACGAGAATGTAATTGTAAGCATTTTTGTTAAGTAGAAGTATTTTGATAAGTGTATTGAAGTCTTTCAAAAGTGTATAAATACATATTAAAACACTACATGTATATACATTTTAACTGAGTCGTTAAGTCATCGTTAGTCGTTACATGTAAGTGTTGTTTTGAAACCTTTAGGTTAACGATCTTGTTAAATGTTGTTAACCCAATGTTTATAATAACAAAAGAGATTTTAAATTATTATATTATCATGATATTATGATGTACGAATATCTCTTAATATGATATATATACATTAAATGTCGTTACAACGATAAACGTTACATATATGTCTCGTTTCAAAATCATTAAGTTAGTAGTCTTGTTTTTACATATGTAGTTCATTGTTAATATAATTAATGATATGTTTACTTATCATAATATCATGTTAACTATATATATAACCATATATATGTCATCATATAGTTTTTTTACAAGTTTTAACGTTCGTGAATCACCGGTCAACTTGGGTGGTCAATTGGCTATATGAAACCTATTTCAATTAATCAAGTCTTAACAAGTTTGATTGCTTAACATGTTGGAAACATTTAATCATGTAAACATCAATCTCAATTAATATATATAAACATGGAAAAGTTCGGGTCACTACAGTGTGGATCCATACGGGTTTGACGAACCCTCATTCAGACGGTGAGACCGTTGGCGGATGAAATATATTTTCGGGTATAGTGTAGGTTCTAACACTACGTAACAGGGTACAAAATAGTTAAGTCTTGATAATTGGGTTCTCGCGAACAAACAACAACTTTTGGAATGCAAACGATTTAAATAATCAACTTTATACGAAATCTTGTGGTTCAAAAATAACATTTACAAATACAACTATGTTTTCACCAACGTTTTTCATTGACAGTTTTCTATATGTTTCTCAGGTTCATACTTGGCTACTTGATACATGCTTCCGCACACTTTGATTACTTGCTTGGGGTCAAGCATACATGCATACGCTAGTGATAGCACCTTTGGATTCAAACTTAATGTTTACATGCATACGCTATTGATAGCATTCGTGATTTTACAACTTATGTTATGTCGCAAGTTATTTCATTTATACTTTACAACTTTTGTAAACTTAAACTTGTTGTCGAACCGTTTGGTAACTTAAAACTTTGCAAGTCATGCACGTTTCAAATGAATGCGACATAATTTTGGTCAAACGCGTCTCATTTAGGGACTATGACCACGTAACGGGACCTAATTTAATGGTGCCGTCAATGACGATTTTGTCGGGTCATTACAGTCATAGCATTACGTATGGTGTGAACCATGGAGCCGATAGCACCATGACACGTGTATGGTTAACCATATAGTTTGTGTATGTATTGTAGTGTAGCATATTATATTTTGGAGTATATGCTATAGTTTATGCTAGTTGCGGAAATGGAGGTTATTAGCTTTATACTTGGAGTTCGTATGCTATTATTACATTGCTAGCATGTTTGTGGTATGTGAGTAGGTGGTTGCAAGTAGATATATTATATATAAACGTGTATACTTATTGCACTCACTAAACATTATGCTTAACCTCTCGTTGTTTACTTTTTTATAGGCTCCGGCGTGGACAAGGGAAAGGGTATTCGTTTGGACTAGTGACCTCGCTTTTCTTTTGATAGGAGAAGCTTTTGGGAGTGTTAGCTTTTGGAAGTTCGACCAAGATTTGGGTAGTTTAACCCCAAACACCATGCTCAAAGTGTCGTTTGGAATTTAAACTAATGTGGTCGAAACTTATATTTTGTACGAAACTCGTAATTCGGGCATATATGTGGCTCCGGTGTTGTAAAACTCATTTTATTATTGGAACGTGTTAGTTTTACTTATTATAATGTGTTGTGAAAAGCATTTCGTCCAAAAGTGTCAGGAAGTGGGAGATCTTTAATCAAAAATTGGAAAATCCGGACAGAGACTGTCAGGCCTTGTGTGCGCAGCGCACCTCAAGGGTTACGCGCCGCGCACCCTGCTGTTTAAAAAAAAATATTTTCCTGTTTACGGTCGGATAACGGGTTGGATCGTTACAAGTAGTATCAGAGCATGGTCTAAGGGATTTAGGCGACTTGAGATAGGTGCCTAGACTTAGATTTTATTGTGTATGCACTTTATGCGGGACTTGTAGGAGACGGGTCGGACCGGGATTGGTTAGTGCCTAGGTTTAGGTGAACTAACTTCGTTATAATTGTTTTGTGTGGTGTTTGCAATCATCAAGCGAGATAGACGTTGTACTAGCAAGTTAATGCGATGTGCTCGCGTAACAATGACTAGCTACCATTGTTACGAGTTCAAATCGTGTTAAACAAGCGATGTACGACGATTATTGAGCAATATGGGGCGGTGAGGTGTATATGTATATATATGTGTCATGTATTTTTGTTTCGTTGTTTAACCTATTTCCGTTTTATAGTATGAAGACGAGAAACGGACCCGATAACAATGATGGAGGTATGAGCGAGGACTCCGAGTTCACGGCTAAGGTTGAGGCCATCTTTAAACGTCAAAAAACGGAGTTTCTCTAGGACGTTAGGAAGATGTTCCTAGATTCGATTGACGAGCAAGTAGTTGATCTAGTTAAATAACAAGTTAGGGCCGTTCTTCACGAAGATAATGTTGGAAGGCGAGACTTCGACTATAAGAATTTCAAGGATTCTCAACCTCCCACTTTTGATGGCGAACGAGATCTACTCAAGAGTAATCGTTGGATCTCCAATATGGAGGGGGCTTTCCGTACTTGTGAATGCCCTCTCGATAAGAAGACAATGTATGGGTGTAGGATGTTGAGGGGCGATGCCAAGTTGTGGTGGGACGCAAAAATCCAACTCTATGGTGAAGAACAATGTATGGAATTCACGTGGAATGAATTCAAGGCGGAATTTTTCAAGGAGTACCGAACTTCGGCCGATATTTCAAGGCTTAAAGACGAGTTGCGTGACTTGAGGCAAGGGTCGATGGACTTGAACACTCTTAAGTCCACTTTCTTATCAAAGACCCAATTTTGCCCGGAGTATGTCGGTAATGATCACATGTTAAAGGAGGACTTCTATCGAATCTTGAATGACAACTATCAAGAGAAGATTAGTATAAACGTGGTGAAAACTTTTGATGAGTTGTTCGATATGGCCAAGGGTTTTATGGCGCACGTTTTGAGAAAGAGTGGCTTTACTTTTGGTAAAAGAAAGTTTGAAGCTACTAGTCATTCCAACAAGAAAAGTAGGGGTGCGAGTGAGAGTGTTGGTAGTGTGAAGAAGGGTGTGTCCGGGGGTTATGGACCCAAATGTTATAATTGTGGACGACAAGGTCACATGGCTCGTGATTGTACAAACGCATCTTCAACACCAAAGCTCACTTGTTATAATTGTAATAAAGAAGGACACCGAAGGACGGAGTGTCCCGATTTGAGGAATGATCAAGTTAAGAAGCTAGAGAAGGCGACGGGAACGGCGAGGGGACGAAACTATTTAATGACCAATGATGAGGCCAAACAATCCAATGAAGTTGTCTCAAGTACTTTCATGGTTAACTCTAATCCGGCAAGGATACTATTTGATAGCGGTGCTAATTTGTCATTTGTGTCACCTCGATTTGTGTCTAAGCTTAACAAACCGCTAGCTAAGTTAAGTCATCCGATAGAAGTTGAAATAGCGGATGGTAAGACGGTGCTAGGGGTTGAAGTGTGTAATGATTGTAATGTTGTGTTTGGTACCGAAATGTTCAAAATCGATCTTATCCCGATGACTTTGGGTGAATTTGATATTGTCGCTGGTATGGTGTTATAGAGCCGATATTGCATGCCATGAAAAGTCTATTCGTGTGAAGACCCCTAGTGGGGGAGAGTTAGTTATTCATGGCGAGAGACGGAGAAGACTTGTGCCATTATGCACTTATACACGGACACGTCATTTTCTTAGTGGTGGTGGCATGGCTTTTCTTGCCCATGTAGTTGATATTCGCGAAAAGCCACCATTCATTCGTGAAATTCCGGTGGTAAATGAATTCGAAGATGTTTTTCCGGATGAATTACCGGGTGTTTCGGCGGAAAGACAAGTTGAATTTCGCATTGAGTTGGTTCCGGGGGCGACCCCCATTGCTAAAACTCCTTATCGTTTAGCTCCAACAGAAATGAAAGAGTTGTTAAATCAAACCCAAGAGTTACTTGAAAAGGTTTTATTCGACCGAGTGCTTCGCCATGGGGTGCACCCGTTTTATTCGTTAAGAAGAAAGATGGTAGTATGAAGATGTGTATCGATTATCGGGAGTTGGACAAAGTGACGATCAAGAATCGTTGTCCATTGCCTCGGATTGATGATTTGTTTGACCAACTCCAAGGTGCGATGTCTATTTCTAAAATTGACTTATGGTCCGGCTATCACCAAATGCGGGTCCGTGAGGAAGATATTGAGAAGACGGCCTTTCGAACACGTTACGGGCATTTTGAATTTGTAGTTATACCATTCGGTCTTACGAATGCACCGGCGGCATTCATGGATCTTATGAACCGAGTGTGTCAACCTATGTTGGACAAGTCAGTAATAGTGTTCATTGACGACATACTTGTCTACTCGAAGAGTATGAAGGAACATGAACATCATTTGCGTGGAGTGTTGAAGACGTTACGGAAGGAGAAGTTGTATGCTAAATTCTCCAAATCTGAATTTTGGCTAAGGGAAGTTCAATTCCTTGGTCATATTGTGAATAAAGAAGGTATTCAAGTAGATCCGGGGAAGATTGAGACGGTGAAGAGTTGGGGACAACCGACTACGCCTACGGAAATTCGAAGTTTTCTCGGATTGGTCGGTTATTATCGTCGGTTTATCCAATACTTTTCTAAAATCGCTTCTCCATTGACGAAGTTGACGAGGAAGAATGCAAGATTTAATTGGGAAAATGAGCAAGAGATCGCTTTCCAATTGTTGAAGGAGAAGTTTTGTCAAGCTCCTGTGTTAGTGTTGCCAGAAGGGGTAGAAAACATGAAGGTTTATTGTGATGCTTCTTTAAATGGGCTCGGGTATGTTCTAATACAAAGAGGTAAAGTCATCGCTTACGCCTCTCGACAATTAAAGGAACACGAAAAGAGATATCCGACTCATGATCTTGAATTGACGGCGGTGGTTCATTGATATCGGGCAAAAAGTCACGTTTTTACCCCCTAAATCAGACCCTAAAACAATAAATATTAAAACTTTGTCGGCAAAATTATCGTTTTTCGGTTGATTTTGTAGATTAAGTAATTACGAAGGCGATGTAAAAAGAATCAAGTAAAACGGAGCTAAAACGAAGATTCTAGAGCGAAAACGGTGAAAGACAAGAAATCAAGTTACGATCCAGTGAATCAAGGCACGATCAGCACACCATACGACTTGCCATACGCCCTGCCAGTATGGATATGCCCTGCCAGATACACCCCACCAAGTTGCTTCACCAAACGGCCTGCCAGCCATACTTGCTGCCAAATACGCCCTGCCATACGCCCTGCCAGGCGTATTTGGCAGATTTCCAAGACTATTTAAGGGCCTTTTTCCATTCATTCCAAGACACACTCAACTTGCAATTCAATTTACATTTTCAATATTTTAGTTAGTTTTTAGCAGTAGTTAGCTTAGCTTTTATTTTCTGGAGGATATCCCGGTGAGTCCCTGCGATCCCGGGCAGATTAGTTCGGCCTTTTCAGGTTTTTATATGAAATGCTTGTCTTTTATATTAAACATGTATTCTTATCTTTTATGTTTAATAATGCGTTCCGATATTGCCATGATAGCTTAATTTATCTGTATGTTGCCATGATAGAAGTTTTGGGTTAGCATAATTATGTTAATATAGTACGATTATTGTTATAATGTTGAACTAGGAAGTCTGATAGATTTGTATGCTAGCATCTTAAGGATTAACCAACTTAGGTTGTGATCAGGACTTGTCCACCTATATGAAATTAGCTACTTCATAGGATTAAGACCCCTGGTTATACTGTATCTGAAGATTCTATGAACTCGGTATGGCCGGAGTTCCCGAGAGGAATTTAATGTACTTTTAGGACACAGAACCTAGGAATTGAGACCTGAATGACCTAGTATGCCTATTGACTGTTCCGAAGAGACCTCTTAGGAGCTGTTAAGATCTAGTTAGTTCCTTTACCGTATGACCCAAGCCTATTGCATGTTCTTGTCTGATTGTTGCCCTAGGTCTTTGAAATGTCCCGTTCTTATTGATTAAAAACGTTCCATATTAATTGATTTCGTTGCGAGGTTTTGACCTCTATATGAGACGTTTTTCAAAGACTGCATTCATTTTTAAAACAAACCATAACCTTTATTTCATAAATAAAGGTTTAAAAAGCTTTACGTAGATTATCAAATAATGATAATCTAAAATATCCTGTTTACACACGACCATTACATAATGGTTTACAATACAAATATGTTACATCGAAATCAGTTTCTTGAATGCAGTTTTTACACAATATCATACAAACATGGACTCCAAATCTTGTCCTTATTTTAGTATGCAACAGCGGAAGCTCTTAGTATTCACCTGAGAATAAACATGCTTTAAACGTCAACAAAAATGTTGGTGAGTTATAGGTTTAACCTATATATATCAAATCGTAACAATAGACCACAAGATTTCATATTTCAATACACATCCCATACATAGAGATAAAAATCATTCATATGGTGAACACCTGGTAACCGACATTAACAAGATGCATATATATAAGAATATCCCCATCATTCCGGGACACCCTTCGGATATGATATAAATTTCGAAGTACTAAAGCATCCGGTACTTTGGATGGGGTTTGTTAGGCCCAATAGATCTTTCTTTAGGATTCGCGTCAATTAGGGTGTCTGTTCCCTAATTCTTAGATTACCAGACTTAATAAAAAGGGGCATATTCGATTTCGATAATTCAACCATAGAATGTAGTTTCACGTACTTGTGTCTATTTTGTAAATCATTTATAAAACCTGCATGTATTCTCATCCCAAAAATATTAGATTTTAAAAGTGGGACTATAACTCACTTTCACATATTTTTACTTCGTCGGGAAGTAAGACTTGGCCACTGGTTGATTCACGAACCTATAACAATATATACATATATATCAAAGTATGTTTAAAATATATTTACAACACTTTTAATATATTTTGATGTTTTAAGTTTATTAAGTCAGCTGTCCTCGTTAGTAACCTACAACTAGTTGTCCACAGTTAGATGTACAGAAATAAATCGATAAATATTATCTTGAATCAATCCACGACCCAGTGTATACGTATCTCAGTATTGATCACAACTCAAACTATATATATTTTGGAATCAACCTCAACCCTGTATAGCTAACTCCAACATTCACATATAGAGTGTCTATGGTTGTTCCGAAATATATATAGATGTGTCAACATGATAGGTCGAAACATTGTATACGTGTCTATGGTATCTCAAGATTACATAATATACAATACAAGTTGATTAAGTTATTGTTGGAATAGATTTGTTACCAATTTTCACGTAGTTAAAATGAGAAAAATTATCCAATCTTGTTTTACCCATAACTTCTTCATTTTAAATCTGTTTTGAGTGAATCAAATTGCTATGGTTTCATATTGAACTCTATTTTATGAATCTAAACATAAAAGTATAGGTTTATAGTCGGAAAAATAAGTTACAAGTCATTTTTGTAAAGGTAGTCATTTCAGTCGAAAGAACGACGTCTAGATGACCATTTTAGAAAACATACTTCCACTTTGAGTTTAACCATAATTTTTGGATATAGTTTCATGTTCATAATAAAAATCATTTTCTCAGAATAACAACTTTTAAATCAAAGTTTATCATAGTTTTTAATTAACTAACCCAAAACAGCCCGCGGTGTTACTACGACGGCGTAAATCCGATTTTACGGTGTTTTTCGTGTTTCCAGGTTTTAAATCATTAAGTTAGGATATCATATAGATATAGAACATGTGTGTAGTTAATTTTAAAAGTCAAGTTAGAAGGATTAACTTTTGTTTGCGAACAAGTTTAGAATTAACTAAACTATGTTCTAGTGATTACGAGTTTAAACCTTCGAATAAGATAGTTTTATATATATGAATCGAATGATGTTATGAACATCATTACTACCTCAAGTTTAGTAGGTAAACCTACTGGAAGTGACAAGAAATGATCTAGCTTCAAAGGATCTTGGTTGGCTTGAAAGTTCTTGAAGTAGGATCATGACACAAAAACAAGTTCAAGTAAGAATTTTACTCGAATTAAGATAGTTTATAGTTATAGAAATTGAATCAAAGTTTGAATATGAATATTACCTTGAATAAGAAAGATAACCTACTGTATATAACAAAGGTTTCTTGATCTTAGATGATTACTTGGAATGGATTAGAAAGCTTGGAAGTAAATTAGTAAACTTGAAGGGATTTTTGAAGTGTTCTTGAAGTGTTCTTCCTATGATGATTATAGCTTGATTCTTGAAGTAATTTTTGATGAAGATGATGATTAACTACTGGAAAAATACGTTCATAATAGTGTGTGTGTGTTGAGAGAGAATTAGAAAGAGAATTGGAAGTGAAATGGAGTGAATGATGAGTGGTAATTGGTGAGTGGTGAGTGGGATTAAAAGGAGTTCTAGTTAGTTGACTAGCTCATGGTAGAAGTTAAAATTGATTAGTCATACATGACATAATCAAGAGTGGAATTCCATGCTAGTTCCTATTGGTATATACTCATAGTAAGTACGTTTTGAAACTGTGTATAATACGGGTAAGAATACGACTAGAATTCTTGATGAAAGAAAAGAATGGAAAAGTAACTGTAACCATTTTCATTAAGTATGAGTGTTTTGATATATGTCTTGAAGTCTTCCAAAAGTATTTTAATACATCTAAATACACTACATGTATATACATTTTAACTGAGTCGTTAAGTCATCGTTAGTCGTTACATGTAAGTGTTGTTTTGAAACATTTAAGTTAACGATCTCAATTAATGTTGTTAACCCATTGTTTATTATATCTAGTGAGATGTTAAATTATTATATTATCATGATATTATGATATATTAATATATCTTAATATGATATATATACATTTAAATGTCGTTACAACGATAATCGTTACATATATGTCTCGTTTCGAAATCCTTAAGTTAGTAGTCTTGTTTATATGTATATAACTCATTGTTAATATACTTATGGAGATACTTAATTATCATAATCTCATGTTAACCATATGTATATCCATATATATATCGTCATGTCATTTTTACAAGTTTTAACGTTCGTGAATCGCCGGTCAACTTGGGTGGTCAATTGTCTATATGAAACATATTTCAATTAATCAAGTCTTAACAAGTTTGATTGCTTAACATGTTGGAAACATTTAATCATGTAAATATCAATCTCAATTAATATATATAAACATTGAAAAGTTTGGGTCAGTACAGTACCTACCCGTTAAATAAATTTCGTCCCGAAATTTTAAGCTGTTGAAGGTGTTGACGAATCTTCTGGAAATAGATGCGGGTATTTCTTCTTCATCTGATCTTCACGCTCCCAGGTGAACTCGGGTCCTCTACGAGCATTCCATTGAACCTTAACAATTGGTATCTTGTTTTGCTTAAGTCTTTTAACCTCACGATCCATTATTTTGACGGGTTCTTCGATGAATTGGAGTTTTTCGTTGATTTGGATTTCATCTAACGGAATAGTGAGATCTTCTTTAGCAAAACATTTCTTCAAATTCGAGACGTGGAAAGTGTTATGTACAGCCGCGAGTTGTTGAGGTAACTCAAGTCGGTAAGCTACTGGTCCGACACGATCAATAATCTTGAATGGTCCAATATACCTTGGATTTAATTTCCCTCGTTTACCAAATCGAACAACGCCTTTCCAAGGTGCAACTTTAAGCATGACCATCTCTCCAATTTAAAATTCTATATCTTTTCTTTTAATGTCAGCGTAGCTCTTTTGTCGACTTTGGGCGGTCTTCAACCGTTGTTGAATTTGGATGATCTTCTCGGTAGTTTCTTGTATAATCTCCGGACCCGTAATCTGTCTATCCCCCGCTTCACTCCAACAAATCGGAGACCTGCACTTTCTACCATAAAGTGCTTCAAACGGCGCCATCTCAATGCTTGAATGGTAGCTGTTGTTGTAGAAAAATTCTGCTAACGGTAGATGTCGATCCCAACTGTTTCCGAAATCAATAACACATGCTCGTAGCATGTCTTCAAGCGTTTGTATCGTCCTTTCACTCTGCCCATCAGTTTGTGGATGATAGGCAGTACTCATGTCTAGACGAGTTCCTAATGCTTGCTGTAATGTCTGCCAGAATCTTGAAATAAATCTGCCATCCCTATCAGATATAATAGAGATTGGTATTCCATGTCTGGAGACGACTTCCTTCAAATACAGTCGTGCTAACTTCTCCATCTTGTCATCTTCTCTTATTGGCAGGAAGTGTGCTGATTTGGTGAGACGATCAACTATTACCCAAATAGTATCAAAACCACTTGCAGTCCTTGGCAATTTAGTGATGAAATCCATGGTAATGTTTTCCCATTTCCATTCCGGGATTTCGGGTTGTTGAAGTAGACCTGATGGTTTCTGATGCTCAGCTTTGACCTTAGAACACGTCAAACATTCTCCTACGTATTTAGCAACATCGGCTTTCATACCCGGCCACCAAAAATATTTCCTGAGATCCTTGTACATCTTCCCCGTTCCAGGATGTATTGAGTATCTGGTTTTATGAGCTTCTCTAAGTACCATTTCTCTCATATCTCCAAATTTTGGTACCTAAATCCTTTCAGCCCTATACCGGGTTCCGTCTTCCCAAATAGTAAGATGTTTCTCCGATCCTTTGCGTATTTCATCCTTTAAATTTCCCTCTTTTAAAACTCCTTGTTGCGCCTCCTTTATTTGAGTAGTAAGGTTATTATGAATCATTATATTCATAGATTTTACTCGAATGGGTTCTCTGTCCTTCCTGCTCAAGGCATCGGCTACCACATTTGCCTTCCTCGGGTGGTAACGAATCTCAAAGTCGTAATCATTCAATAATTCAATCCACCTACGCTGCCTCATATTCAGTTGTTTCTGATTAAATATGTGTTGAAGACTTTTGTGGTCGGTATATATAATACTTTTGACCCCATATAAGTAGTGCCTCCAAGTCTTTAATGCAAAAACTGTTGGAAATATGTTCTCGGGTTGGTTACGGTTCAACCGTGATTTGACCGTGGTACATATACTCCGAAGGTATGCCCATGACATTAAATAATATAAAGTCCATTTATCCTATTCGGTCACACACAAAGGCCAATCGTAAATTGTTTGATACACCTTCTAATCGGGAATTAATTTATTAATCAATTGTTATTGGTTTAATAAATAAATATTATTTTAGATTACTTAATTGATAATTAATTTATTAATAAGCATACTTGCCTACCTCACCTTAAAAAGACAAATAAAAGGTTGGCATGCTTGTGGTTTTAAAAACCCGATATGTGCGTATCTTAAAAGTCCAAAAAATTCTCCATTCTATATGAAGAATCTTGACCAACAAAACATAAATAGATATAAGTTTTGTTCGGTGGGCTTTTGAAAAAAAAGAAAATAAGGAACCCACTCTAATTATTTCTCTTTTCATCCTTTTGACCAAAAATAACTTCCTAAAAACTTGATAAGTCTTTTACGGGTGCTAAAGGGTAGAAAAGATTTTAGTGAATTAGAGAATTAGAAGGTGTATATCAAAGAAAGGTTGGAACTTTGGGTGTCTACCGTTTAGAGGAACTCTTCTTCGGGTTCTCCACAACAATCTTCAAAGACTACAAAGGTTGTAATCTTATCCTTCTCTTGTTCGATTTATATTTTGTTTGCTAAAAGTTTTGTACATGGGTCCTTGGGAGAGTATGATTTTGCAAAATTTTAAAATGCTTCCGCTCACTATATTTTGTATCATACTCCAACAAGTGGTATCAGAGCCATCTTGTACAAGTTTTAGCAAACTTTTCTTGTGATAATCGTTTTGATGAATGTGTTATGCATGATACTTGGAGATGATTATGCATAACGAACATGCAAAACTGTTATTATGATTTGTGTTTTTATGTTTCCTAAATAATATTTGAATCTTGAGTTTTGGCAAAATGTTAAATGGTTAATCTCCTTTTAAAAGTTTTTTTCAGCTTGAACAGTCTGTCTTTCATGGACTGTTTCGAGGCTTTAAACTCCGTATTTTCGTATGAGGCCAATTGCATTTGAAAGCTAACTCAAAGAACTTAAATTTGAAAAAAAAAATTCATCGAAAACGGATTAGAAATGAGTAAGATATGGCCATTTAAAGTTGATGTATGAATCTGCCAAAAAAAATTAATTCCGAAAATTAAAAAATGTAACTTGCATGTTGACTATTAAAGATTCAATGTTTAGGAAAATAAAGTACATGAATTCTTTTCATGTTTTACATGAAATGAAAAAAATTAAAATTATTAATTTTAGACTTTATGCTTGGTTAAAGTGAATAAATCTCCAACATGTTTTGATTCACTTAATATGTTCGTTTGGATGGTTTTGGCATGAAAACCATACTTACAAAATATGAAGTGGGTTTACATGCATACATAAGTTATGTAAACAAGGATTGATTATTTTGTGTGCCATTAAGTGTTGTTTAAATCAATCCTTATCGAAACATGTTTCATAAAAATGGATATTTGGCACTCCATTTGTTGTGTATATGATTGTTGTATGAAATCGGTAGTATTTGCCTCAATAAGACCCTTGTGTGGATGTTTGGTTGTATGATTTAATTTATTATTTATTCGGGATGAATGTAATAATTTATTAAACGGCTTGCATGTCGTGTTTATTATTTATTCGGGATGAATGTAATAATTTGTTAAACGACTTGCATGTCGTCTTTCTATTCATATTGTATTTGTAATAGTATAGAAAATAGAATAGTTTTTTTTTTTTTTTTTTTTTTTGTAAGATAATGCAACCAAGATTGGAATCAAAAAGAAGATGTTCACAAGGCGGCCCATCCGAGCATATAATGGAGATGGCGGTTTTAGTGGGAGCCAATTCTCACACAAGGTTATGTCCCTAGTTGACCATGTTTTTCCGAGTGTTGGCTCACCGGAAAAACACATAGGACTTGAGGCATACTACCGATAATTGCGTGTCATGATTATTATTGTGTTCTTATTTGTCTATGCCATGCTAGCTAGAAAATTAGTATAGAAACAAAAGACAATAATCACTTAAAATGGTTTGGTTAAAATTGGTTTAACAAACGCAACACGCAATACATAATTAGCAAATGTTTTAAAATGGTATAAACTACTTTTGCTAAAAGAAGACAAAAACCCGTTTTAAATGTAAACTTTACGCTATCCATGAGTAGTACACACATCCGAACCTTCTACCTATTAGAGTTCGCGATACCCGAGAGTCTTGGGCCGGATTTTAATTGGGTGTTGGGAAGGGTGAGGTGAATTTCGCGATACCCGAGAGTCTTGGGCCGGATTTCACGTGTATCTATCACGGACGGTTTACAATCTGAAATCGTGGTTCGCGGCAAACCCGCCACGAGGAAGGATTTGCGTAGAAGGGATTAAACATGCCAAGTGAAATAATTGATTATCACTAAATCCCGCAGAACCTAAGAATTTCATAATGGATGAAATTGGTAATATAGTTACCTACCTAAATAGCTTATGATTGGCGATCCGCGGCAAACCCGTCGTTACCATAAGTGAAATATGGATCTTAGCCTTGTAAATTATAATTGTTAAAATTTTGAACACACTTGGGTAATTATTTTAACAAGGATTAAACATATCAAAACTAACTAATACAACTTACTTTAAAAAATATGACAGATGTCTGCAACAAACACAAATCCTACTCCGTCATCAATCACTAATTTCTGCCTTAAAGGGCTCCTCGAAAAGGACAAGCTTACGGGCTTGAACTACATGGACTGGCTTCGCAACCTAAGAATTGCTCTTAGGATGGAAGGAAAGATCAGGGCAATTGAGGAACCCTTACCGGCAGAACCCGGATCGAGAGCTACTCAAGCGGCTAGGGACGAGTTTGAAAAACGTCGTTCCGAGTCTAATGAGGTAGCATGATTAATGTTGGCGACCATGTCTCCGGAGCTCCAAAAGGGCATGGAGAGCTTAGGGTCGTATGACATGCTTAACCAACTCAAGGACATGTTCCAACAACAAGCAAAGCAAGAAAGGTTTGACACCGTGAAAGCTCTCGTATCTTGCAAAATGGCAACGGGAAGTAGCTTTAGTGTCCATGTACTACAAATGAAAGGGTACATAGACCGGCTGGAGCGCCTTGGTTTTTCCATAAGTCAGGAGCTTGCAACGGATTTTATCCTGAACTCGCTGACTAGTGCATATGAAGGATTCATTATGAACTATAATATGAACAATATGGAGAAAACAATCATGGAGCTCCATGGCATGTTGAAAACTGCTGAGGCTAACATGGCCAAAGCTAAACCCGCAACTACCGTCCTATCCATTCGTGAAGGTGGGATCAAGAAGAAGAAAAACAAAACAAAGAGCAAGAACAAGGGCAAGGGTAAGGTTGGCACGTCCAACTTCAAACCTAAACCTAAGGGCATTGCTAACTCTTCTACTTCAAAGATCCCGCAAACCAAGTCTCCTGAAGAAGCAATATGCTTTCATTGTGGGGAAAAAGGACACTGGAGGCGCAATTGTACTAAGTACTTGAAGGAACTTAATGAACTACGGGCTAAGGGAATCGCCCTACCTTCAGGTTTGTTCATGATTGAACTAAACAATACTACTATTTCTAATTCCTGGGTATTGGACACAGGATGTGGTACTCACATTTGTACTAATGTGCAGGGACTCACAAGAAGTAGGAAGCTGAAGACCGGAGAGCTTAATCTAATCATGGGGAATAAGAATGTTGCCTCTGTTGACATGATTGGAGAATACAAGCTTTCTTTTGATTCTGGTTTATGTATTGTTTTATCTAATGTTTGCTACAGTGCCGAAATGGCAAGAAACATTATATCTTTTGATGCTTTATTTAATGATGGTTTTAATTTTAGTTTTGATAATGGATCAATACTTGTTCACAAAAATGGGATGTTTTATTTCAAGGCTAGTCCTTGTAAAGGCATCTTAGAAACCACAGCAAAGCTAAATGATAGTTCAATCTATAATGTTGATTCATCCAAAGATGGTTTGGATAAAACGTATCTATGGCATTGTCGTTTAGGCCACATAAACAAGAAACGCATAGCCAAACTCCAGTCAGATGGAATTCTAGAATCATTTGATATAATATCATATGATGAATGCGAATCTTGCTTATCAGGAAAAATGACAAAGGCACCTTTCACAGGAAACTGTGAACGGGCTAAGGATCTGTTAGGATTGGTACACACTGATGTGTGCGGTCCGTTCAGATCGCCTACTAGACACCAGGAACGATACTTCGTTACATTTACTGATGACTTCAGTAGATATGGTTATGTTTATTTAATTAAACAAAAGTCTGAAACTTTGGGAGTGTTCAAGGCATACCAAAACGAAGTAGAAAATCAACTGAACAAAAGAATTAAGATTCTCCGATCTGATAGAGGTGGTGAATATCTTAATGATGAATTTCGTGATCATCTGCGGGGTTGTGGGATAATCTCACAATTAGCTCCTCCTAGAACACCACAGCATAATGGTGTGGCTGAAAGGAGGAATCGAACATTACTTGATATGGTTCGATCCATGATGAGTCGCACAATGCTTCCAATCAGTTTTTGGGGTTACGCCCTATAAACTGCCGCAAGGATCCTTAACCTCATCCCAACCAAGAAAGTTTCCAAAACACCTTATGAGATATGGCATGGCAAAACCGTGTCTCTCTCGTATCTTAGAATCTGGGGATGTGAGGCTTACGTTCGTCGTGAAGCTCAAGATAAACTTGAACCCAGATCTGAAAAGTGTTTATTTGTTGGATACCCGACTGATTCTTTTGGATATTTGTTTTACAACCCTACTGAGAATAAAGTCTTTGTGTCTCGAAGGGGAGTCTTCCTTGAAAAGGATCTCATATCAAAAGGAACCAGTGGGAGCAAAATTGACCTTGAAGAAATTCAAGAATCAACCGACATGGAAACCGATATTGGAACTGATTCTCTACAAAAGGTCGACGAGCCTGCTGTTGAGAAAGAAACTGACCTACAGCCACCACCCATACGTAGATCTGATAGAGTGCGTCAAACACCAAAGAAATATAGTTTACACATATCTGAGGGTGATGACGAAAATATAGATTCTGATGAACCTATTACCTATCAGGAAGCAATGACAGGCCCCGAGTCTGCCAAATGGAAGGAGGCTATGGACAATGAGATTCAATCCATGCATGATAATCAAGTCTGGACCTTGATTGATCATACACCAGGAATTAAAACCATTGGGTGTAAATGGGTCTTCAAGAAGAAGACCGACATGGATGGAAATGTACACACATTCAAAGCCAGACTGGTGGCTAAGGGTTACACGCAACAACATGGTGTAGACTACGATGAAACCTTTTCACCAGTGGCTATGTTGAAATCCATTAGAATACTTCTTGCCATAGCTGCATTTTATGACTACGAAATATGGCAAATGGATGTAAAAACAGCTTTCCTTCATGGTAAGCTAACAGAGGATGTGTTTATGACACAGCCTGAGGGTTTTGTACATCCTAAGTATCCTAAAAGTGTGTGCAAGCTTCAAAAGTCCATTTATGGACTTAAACAAGCTTCTCGTAGCTGGAATCTTTGCTTTAATGAGAAAATCAAAGAATTTGGTTTTATCAGAAGCGAAGATGAGCCATGTGTCTATGTTAGGTCTAGTGGGAGTGTTGTAGTCTTCCTTGTACTATATGTCGATGACATATTACTCATGGGAAACGATATCCCGACATTGAAAGATGTCAAAGCTTGGCTAGGGAAATGTTTCTCCATGAAAGATTTGGAAGATGCATCATATATTTTGGGAATTAAAATCTATCGAGATAGATCAAGGAGATTGATTGGGCTAAGCCAAAGTGCATATGTAGATAAGATACTGAAGAAATTCGGTATGCACAACTCCAAGAAAGGGTGTGTTCCTATGAACCCTGGAATGATATTGAGCAAGTCTCAATGTCCTAATTCTGACTTGGAGTCAGCTACCATGAGTCGGACTCCATATGCTTCAGCTATAGGATCGATCATGTATGCCATGATATGCACTAGGCCTGACGTATCGTATGCTTTAAGCATGACTAGTCATTATCAGGCCAACCCTGGTGAAGCTCATTGGATAGCAGTCAAGAACATTCTAAAGTATCTTAGGAGAACTAAAGATATGTTCTTGGTCTATGGTGGGAATGACGAGTTGAGCGTCAAAGGATACTCTGACGCTAGTTTTCAATCAGATAGAGATAATTGCTCTTCACAATCAGGATTTGTGTTTATGTTGAATGGTGGAGCCGTCACTTGGAGAAGCTCCAAGCAAAGTACTATTGCTGATTCTACGACAGAAGCCGAGTATATAGCGGTAAATGAAGCTGCTAAAGAGGCCATGTGGATAAAGAAATTCATCGGGGATCTAGGTGTGGTTCCTACAATTCATGATCCTATTGAGATTTTCTGCGACAATGTGAGTGCGGTTGTCTTGGCTCAAGAACCGAGGTCACAAAAGCGCACACGGCACATACTCAGAAAGTACCATTACATCCGTCAACTTGTAGCAGATAATGACATATTATTAAGTAGAGTAGACACGACTAAGAACTTGGCTGATCCTTTCACCAAGCCTTTGCCACAGACTAAGCATGATGCTCATAGCATGTCTATTGGTATTCGTGTCATTGATGATAAAGTTTGATTGTATTTATTATGTAAGTTTGACACTTTAAACATTGGCAATAATATATGTTGCAATTGATCTGATGATTAATATATCGAGATTATATTATACGCACGATGCGATCATTTCATTGTATATTGCCATGTTTCATTTTGCATGTTTTAACTTCCAATGAATATTATTTCATAAACCTCCACAGTCGGTTATTCTCTACGGAAGAGAGAATTGAATTAAGGCTGCTATGAAGTGTAGTAATACAGGCTTATATGAAACTACATTCATGAGGAACTTGATAGTTGATTCAAGGTTCTGGAATGACCACACTTAGACGCTACTTCATGGTTTTAAGTCACAAGTAAGCTCTAAGATGGCAACGTCATTTATCCTAGAGTGGATATGTATGAGGAATCCTGACACAAACTATATTCTACTTTGACCTGTATTTAACGCTGTGCGTAAATGCCAGTCATAAGGGTGCAGATCAGGTATAATATGGGATGTGGTGGATGTCTATACAGCTGAAGCAATTTGTTCCTTCTTCTCTTAGCAAGTTGAAGAGATATCTCTGGGCCCCTCATTGGTTTGTGCTGAATTAAATGCATGGCCATGCAACGACTGAATTAATGCAATTGCAGTCTATTTGATCACCACAAATCTCAATCGGGAAACACAATCTTGAACGATGATGATTGACACAACCATGTCACACGTTCATAAAGATATCTAGAACAAAAGGATGATTGATATAAATCAAAATATAGGAGTGTAACTAAACTGACTAAGTGTTACACAGGGTGTGTCTTTCAAGACTAACCAATATTATTAATGTCAGTGCAAGTGGGAGTCTGTTGGAAATATGTTCTCGGGTTGGTTACGGTTCAACCGTGATTTGACCGTGGTACATATACTCCGAAGGTATGCCCATGACATTAAATAATATAAAGTCCATTTATCCTATTCGGTCACACACAAAGGCCAATCGTAAATTGTTTGATACACCTTCTAATCGGGAATTAATTTATTAATCAATTGTTATTGGTTTAATAAATAAATATTATTTTAGATTACTTAATTGATAATTAATTTATTAATAAGCATGCTTGCCTACCTCACCTTAAAAAGATAAATAAAAGGTTGGCATGCTTGTGGTTTTAAAAACCCGATATGTGCGTATCTTAAAAGTCCAAAAAAATTCTCCATTCTATATGAAGAATCTTGACCAACAAAACATAAATAGATATAAGTTTTGTTCGGTGGGCTTTTGAAAAAGAAGAAAATAAGGAACCCACTCTAATTATTTCTCTTTTCATCCTTTTGACCAAAAATAACTTCCTAAAAACTTGATAAGTCTTTTACGGGTGCTAAAGGGTAGAAAAGATTTTAGTGAATTAGAGAATTAGAAGGTGTATATCAAAGAAAGGTTGGAACTTTGGGTGTCTACCGTTTAGAGGAACTCTTCTTCGGGTTCTCCACAACAATCTTCAAAGACTACAAAGGTTGTAATCTTATCCTTCTCTTGTTCGATTTATATTTTGTTTGCTAAAAGTTTTGTACATGGGTCCTTGGGAGAGTATGATTTTGCAAAATTTTAAAATGCTTCCGCTCACTATATTTTGTATCATACTCCAACAAAAACAACCGCGCCTAATTCCAAATCATGCGTCGTATAATTTTGTTCGTGAATCTTCAATTGTCTAGACGCATAAGCAATCACCTTCGTTCGTTGCATTAATACACAACCGAGACCTTGCTTTGATGCGTCACAATAAATCACAAAATCATCATTCCCTTCAGGCAATGACAATATAGGTGCCGTAGTTAGATTTTTCTTCAATAACTGAAACGCTTTCTCTTGTTCATCATTCCATTCAAATTTCTTCCCTTTATGCGTTAATGCAGTCAAGGGTTTTGCTATTCTGGAAAAGTCTTGGATGAACCTTCTGTAGTAACCAGCTAGTCCTAAAAACTGGCGTATGTGTTTCGGAGTTTTCGGGGTTTCCCACTTTTCAACAGTTTCTATCTTTGCCGGATCCACCTTAATACCTTCTTTGTTCACTATGTGACTGAGGAATTGAACTTCTTCCAACCAAAATGCACACTTTGAAAACTTAGCGTACAATTCTTCCTTCCTCAATACTTCTAACACCTTTCTCAAATGTTCACCGAGTTCTTGGTCATTCTCTGAGTAAATAAGTATGTCATCAATGAAAACAATGACAAACTTGTCAAGGTATGGTCCACACACTCGGTTCATAAGGTCGATGAACACAGCTGGTGCATTAGTTAAACCAAACGGCATAACCATAAACTCGTAATGACCGTAACGTGTTCTGAAAGCAGTCTTTGGAATATCATCTTCTTTCACCCGCATTTGATGATACCCGGAACGTAAGTCAATCTTTGAATAAACAGACGAGCCTTGTAGTTGATCAAATAAGTCGTCGATTCTCGGTAGTGGGTAGCGGTTCTTGATGGTAAGTTTGTTCAACTCTCGGTAGTCGATACACAACCTGAATGTACCATCTTTCTTCTTGACAAACAAAACAGGAGCTCCCCACGGTGATGTGCTTGGTCGAATGAAACCACGCTCTAAAAGTTCTTGTAATTGGCTTTGCAGTTCTTTCATCTCGCTGGGTGCGAGTCTGTAAGAAGCACGAGCTATTGGTGCAGCTCCTGGTACAAGATCTATTTGAAATTCAACGGATCGCTGTGGGGGTAATCCCGGTAATTCTTTCGGAAATACATCGGGAAATTCTTTTGCAATGGGAACATCATTGATGCTTTTTTCTTCAATTTGTACTTTCTCGACGTGTGCTAGAACAGCATAGCAACCTTTTCTTATTTGTTTTTGTGCCTTCAAATTACTAATAATATGTAGCTTCGTGTTGCCCTTTTCTCCGTACACCATTAAGGGTTTTCCTTTTTCTCGTATAATGCGAATTGCATTTTTGTAACAAACGATCTCTGCTTTCACTTCTTTCAACCAGTCCATACCGATTATCACATCAAAACTCCCTAACTCTACTGGTATCAAATCAATCTTAAATGTTTCGCTAACCAGTTAAATTTCTCGATTCCGACATATATTATCTGCTGAAATTAATTTACCATTTGCTAATTCGAGTAAAAATTTACTATCCAAAGGCATCAATGGACAACTTAATTTAGCACAAAAATCTCTACTCATATAGCTTCTATCCGCACCCGAATCAAATAAAACGTAAGCAGATTTATTGTCAATAAGAAACGTACCCGTAACAAGCTCCGGGTCTTCCTGTGCCTCTGCCGCATTAATATTGAAAACTCTTCCGCGGCCTTGTCCATTCGTGTTCTCCTGGTTCGGGCAATTTCTAATAATGTGGCCCGATTTTTCACATTTATAACAAACTACATTGGCATAACTTGCTCCGACACTACTTGCTCCGCCATTACTCGTTCCGACACCATTTGTTCCTTTCGTTCTATTAACCCCTGGTCCGTAGACCTCACACTTCACCGCGCTAGGAATATTTCTTTTACACTTGTTGCAAAATTTGGTGCAGAACCCCGAGTGATACTTTTCACACCTTTGGCATAGCTGCTTCTGATTGTTGTTGTTGTTGCGGTTATTATTGTTGTTGGGATGATTGTTGTAGTTGTTGTTGTTTTTGTTGGGCCGTTTGTTGTAGTTGCGATTGATGTTGCGATTGTTGGGATAATTGTTGCGATTATTGTTGTAATTGCTGTTGTTGTTGTATTGGTGATTCTTATCACCGTTTTCCTCCCACTTTCTTTTGACTTGCTTCACATTGGCCTCTTCAGCAGTCTGTTCTTTAATTCTTTCTTCAATCTGGTTCACTAGTTTGTGAGCCATTCTACATGCCTGTTGTATGGAAGCGGGCTCGTGTGAACTTATATCTTCTTGGATTCTTTCCGGTAATCCTTTCACAAACGCGTCGATCTTCTCTTCCTCATCTTCGAATGCTCCCGGACACAATAGGCACAATTCTGTGAATCGTCTTTCGTACGTGGTAATATCAAATCCTTGGGTTCGTAACCCTCTAAGTTCTGTCTTGAGCTTATTGACCTCGGTTCTGGGACGGTACTTCTCGTTCATCAAGTGCTTGAATGCTGACCACGGTAGTGCGTACGCATCATCTTATCCCACTTGCTCTAGATAGGTATTCCACCATGTTAACGCAGAACCTGTGAAGGTATGCGTAGCGTACTTCACTTTGTCCTCTTCAGTACACTTACTTATGGCAAACACCGATTCGACCTTCTCGGTCCACCGTTTCAATCCGATCGTTCCTTCGGTTCCATCAAATTCCAAAGGTTTGCAGGCAGTGAATTCTTTGTAGGTACATCCTACACGATTTCCTGTACTGCCAGATCCAAGGTTATTGTTGGTATGTAGCGCAGCCTGTACTGCGGCTATGTTTGAAGCTAGAAACGTACGGAATTCCTCTTCATTCATATTCACGGTGTGTCGAGTAGTCGGTGCCATTTCCTTCAAAATAGTCAAATGGAACAAGTTAATCATACAGAATATTAAGAGTAGTTAATAGTATTTCGTAGCATAATATGAACTCATTTATAAAAGCTTTTTCTTCATATTAGCGTTTTATAAGTTTAAATTTGGGTAGTACCTACCCGTTAAGTTCATACTTAGTAGCTAATATACAATTCAACTACTACAATTCTATATGAAAAACTGATTGTAATAATATTTCGCGTTCAAACTTTTATACAATATTTTACAAACTTACAATATCGCTTATTTTACATAAAGCATGAAATATAGCACACAATAACTTTGATACAAGATAGTTGTGAAGATAATTCTAGCTAGTACATAAGTTGTTCAGCAAAGGCAATAAAGACACGTAATTCATACGTCCAGAAACAAGTCATGCATTCTGATTTTACTAGGACTACTTCCCATCCTTGGTCTTGTGGAACATAACCGTTATGGCCGTTGATAAGACAGCGTGTTGTAACGTCCTCAAAGGGACGAGGGTTACGTAATGACCAACAGTCTCGTAATAACCTAAAAACCTCATTTCTTACCCCAATTACCGACTCCGTCACTTGTGGGAACGTTTTGTTTAATAGTTGTAGCCCGATGTTCTTGTTCTCATTTTGGTGAGAAGCGAACATTACTAACCCGTAAGCATAACATGCTTCTTTATGTTGCATGTTAGCCAATTTTTCTAAATCACGAAGTCCTATATTCTGATATACTGAGTCAAAATAATTTCTTAACCCGTTGCGTAAAATAGCATTTGGGTTCCCCGCAATATATGCGTCAAAGTAAACACATCGTAACTTATGGATTTCCCAATGTGATATCCCCCATCTTTCGAACGAAAGCCTTTTATAAACCAAGGCATTCTTGGAACGTTCTTCGAATGTCTTACAAACTGATCTCGCCTTAAATAGTTGTGCCGAGGAATTCTGAGCGACTCTAGACAAGATTTCATCAATCATGTCTCCGGGTAGGTCTCTTAAAATATTGGGTTGTCTATCCATTTTGTGTTTTTATACTGTAAAATAGACAAGAGTTAGATTCATAAAAAAAATACTTATTAATACAAGCAATTTTTACATATATCATAAAGCATAAGCACACTATATAACATATATTACACCACACGAATACAACTATCTTATTCCGACTCGCTCGTTTCTTCTTGTTCGGTTTTGTTTCGTTTTGCCAAGTTTCTAGGGATATATGATCTTCCCCTAATACGAGCCGTCGTTGTCCACATTGGTTTAGAAAAACCTGGTGGTTTAGAGGTTCCCGGGTCATTGTTACAACTTAAGGACTTCGGGGGTTGACGATACATATAAAGTTCATCGGGGTTGGAATTAGATTTCTCTATTTTTATGCCCTTTCCCTTATTATTTTCTTTTGCCTTTTTAAATTCAGTTGGGGTAATTTCTATAACATCATCGGAATTCTCGTCGGAATCCGATTCATCGGAGAATTGGTAATCCTCCCAATATTTTGCTTCCTTGGCGGAAACACCATTGACCATAATTAACCTTGGTCGGTTGGTTGAGGATTCTCTTTTACTTAACCGTTTTATTATTTCCCCCACCGGTTCTATTTCTTCTTCCGGTTCCGATTCTTCTTCCGGTTCCGATTCTTCTTCCGGTTCCGACTCTTCTTCCGGTTCCTCTTCGGGAACTTGTGAATCAGTCCACGAATCATTCCAATTTACATTTGACTCTTCATTATTATTAGGTGAGTCAATGGGACTTATTCTAGAGGTAGACATCTATCACATAATATCAAACACGTTAAGAGATTAATATATCACATAATATTCATATGTTAAAAATATATAGTTTCCAACAAAAATGTTAAGCAATCATTTTTAAAGAAAATACGGTCGAAGTCCAGACTCACTAATGCATCCTAACAAACTCGATAAGACACACTAATGCAAATTTTCTGGTTCTCTAAGACCAACGCTCGGATACCAACTGAAATGTCCCGTTCTTATTGATTAAAAACGTTCCATATTAATTGATTTCGTTGCGAGGTTTTGACCTCTATATGAGACGTTTTTCAAAGACTGCATTCATTTTTAAAACAAACCATAACCTTTATTTCATAAATAAAGGTTTAAAAAGCTTTACGTAGATTATCAAATAATGATAATCTAAAATATCCTGTTTACACACGACCATTACATAATGGTTTACAATACAAATATGTTACATCGAAATCAGTTTCTTGAATGCAGTTTTTACACAATATCATACAAACATGGACTCCAAATCTTGTCCTTATTTTAGTATGCAACAGCGGAAGCTCTTAGTATTCACCTGAGAATAAACAAGCTTTAAACGTCAACAAAAATGTTGGTGAGTTATAGGTTTAACCTATATATATCAAATCGTAACAATAGACCACAAGATTTCATATTTCAATACACATCCCATACATAGAGATAAAAATCATTCATATGGTGAACACCTGGTAACCGACATTAACAAGATGCATATATATAAGAATATCCCCATCATTCCGGGACACCCTTCGGATATGATATAAATTTCGAAGTACTAAAGCATCCGGTACTTTGGATGGGGTTTGTTAGGCCCAATAGATCTATCTTTAGGATTCACGTCAATTAGGGTATCTGTTCCCTAATTCTTAGATTACCAGACTTAATAAAAAGGGGCATATTCGATTTCGATAATTCAACCATAGAATGTAGTTTCACGTACTTGTGTCTATTTTGTAAATCATTTATAAAACCTGCATGTATTCTCATCCCAAAAATATTAGATTTTAAAAGTGGGACTATAACTCACTTTCACAGATTTTTACTTCGTCGGGAAGTAAGACTTGGCCACTGGTTGATTCACGAACCTATAACAATATATACATATATATCAAAGTATGTTTAAAATATATTTACAATACTTTTAATATATTTTGATGTTTTAAGTTTATTAAGTCAGCTGTCCTCGTTAGTAACCTACAACTAGTTGTCCACAGTTAGATGTACAGAAATAAATCGATAAATATTATCTTGAATCAATCCACGACCCAGTGTATACGTATCTCAGTATTGATCACAACTCAAACTATATATATTTTGGAATCAACCTCAACCCTGTATAGCTAACTCCAACATTCACATATAGAGTGTCTATGGTTGTTCCGAAATATATATAGATGTGTCGACATGATAGGTCGAAACATTATATACGTGTCTATGGTATCTCAAGATTACATAATATACAATACAAGTTGATTAAGTTATGGTTGGAATAGATTTGTTACCAATTTTCACGTAGCTAAAATGAGAAAAATTATCCAATCTTGTTTTACCCATAACTTCTTCATTTTAAATCCGTTTTGAGTGAATCAAATTGCTATGGATTCATATTGAACTCTATTTTATGAATCTAAACAGAAAAGTATAGGTTTATAGTCGGAAAAATAAGTTACAAGTCGTTTTTGTAAAGGTAGTCATTTCAGTCGAAAGAACGACGTCTAGATGACCATTTTAGAAAACATACTTCCACTTTGAGTTTAACCATAATTTTTGGATATAGTTTCATGTTCATAATAAAAATCATTTTCTCAGAATAACAACTTTTAAATCAAAGTTTATCATAGTTTTTAATTAACTAACCCAAAACAGCCCGCGGTGTTACTACGACGGCGTAAATCCGGTTTTACGGTGTTTTTCATGTTTCCAGGTTTTAAATCATTAAGTTAGCATATCATATAGATATAGAACATGTGTGTAGTTAATTTTAAAAGTCAAGTTAGAAGGATTAACTTTTGTTTGCGAACAAGTTTAGAATTAACTAAACTATGTTCTAGTGATTACGAGTTTAAACCTTCGAATAAGATAGTTTTATATATATGAATCGAATGATGTTATGAACATCATTACTACCTCAAGTTTAGTAGGTTAACCTACTGGAAGTGACAAGAAATGATCTAGCTTCAAAGGATCTTGGATGGCTTGAAAGTTCTTGAAGTAGGATCATGACACAAAAACAAGTTCAAGTAAGATTTTTACTCGAATTAAGATAGTTTATAGTTATAGAAATTGAATCAAAGTTTGAATATGAATATTACCTTGAATAAGAAAGATAACCTACTGTATATAACAAAGGTTTCTTGATCTTAGATGATTACTTGGAATGGATTAGAAAGCTTGGAAGTAAATTAGTAAACTTGAAGGGATATTTGAAGTGTTCTTGAAGTGTTCTTCCTATGATGATTATAGCTTGATTCTTGAAGTGATTTTTGATGAAGATGATGATTAACTACTGGAAAAATACGTTTATAATAGTGTGTGTGTGTGTTGAGAGAGAATTAGAAAGAGAATTGGAAGTGAAATGGAGTGAATGATGAGTGGTAATTGGTGAGTGGTGAGTGGGATTAAAAGGAGTTCTAGTTAGTTGACTAGCTCATGGTAGAAGTTAAAATTGATTAGTCATACATGACATAATCAAGAGTGGAATCCCATGCTAGTTCCTATTGGTATATATTCATAGTAAGTACGTTTTGAAGCTGTGTATAATACAGGTTAGAATACGACTAGAATTCTTGATGAAAGAAAAGAATGGAAAAGTAACTGTAACCATTTTCGTTAAGTATGAGTGTTTTGATATATGTCTTGAAGTCTTCCAAAAGTATTTTAATACATCTAAATACACTACATGTATATACATTTTAACTGAGTCGTTAAGTCATCGTTAGTCGTTACATGTAAGTGTTGTTTTGAAACATTTAAGTTAACGATCTCAATTAATGTTGTTAACCCATTGTTTATTATATCTAATGAGATGTTAAATTATTATATTATCATGATATTATGATATATTAATATATCTTAATATGATATATATACATTTAAATGTCGTTACAACGATAATCGTTACATATATATCTCGTTTCGAAATCCTTAAGTTAGTAGTCTTGTTTATATGTATATAACTCATTGTTAATATACTTATGGAGATACTTACTTATCATAATCTCATGTTAACCATATGTATATCCATATATATATCGTCATGTCGTTTTTACAAGTTTTAACGTTCGTGAATCGCCGGTCAACTTGGGTGGTCAATTGTCTATATGAAACATATTTCAATTAATCAAGTCTTAACAAGTTTGATTGCTTAACATGTTGGAAACATTTAATCATGTAAATATCAATCTCAATTAATATATATAAACATGGAAAAGTTTGGGTCACTACAGTCTTAGTCCTATCAACTGTTTAGGTACTTATCAGGTTTCTATCTGCTTTACTATCAGTATATTAACTGTAATGCTGTATAATGTTTGATTTATTGTGATCTCACTAGTATGATGTAATGGTTGTTAGTTTCCACTTAAGGTTTTGCCAACTTAAACCGACGGACTCCTTCCGTTTGTGATCAGTGTTCAATCAACACGGCACGTTGTTATTCAGTTATCTAAACTGATAACGAGGGATAGGATTAGAGCTTAACTTACTAATAAACCTAGTACTCTACTGAGGATAACCTCCGAGGTATTATTACACTTCAGTTATAAGACCAAGTGACATACTTCTCACTGCTCAAAGAGAACTCCGAGAGTTCAGAGATAAGTAGGTCTGTGTAATTGGCTCATCCAACCAGATCAACATCAATCCAAGCATAGTCTTAACATAAGCATAATTACCTTTTCCTAACCCAATACTGATATCTTGGTCAACATTTCCCTGATCTGCATACTCCGGATATCCTTCCACTTTATTTACTTTTCTGCATTTAGGACCTTTAGCTAAAATCAACTACTATCTTTATCTAGGTAATTTAAATAAAAGTCAATTATCCACTTGATCTTCAATTCGTTAATCAGCATAAAATTCGACACTAGGTTAACTTACACCTTCTACACCTTAGAAAGTAAAAGTAAATTTAGGCCCCGCAAAATATAAATAAACGAAGACACTGTGTGCTACCGAGTCGGACACCCTGCGACCTAACGACACCGCAGAAATAAAACCGTCTGTTAGTGGCATATCACTGTTTCTCTTAGCGCCGCTGCTGGGGATCGAATATTTTGATCGAGAAAGATTTTAAACAGACAAAGTATTGTTTGGTAGTGTCTAAGAAAGACAATTATACACGGACTTGGTTATTAGATTTTCCGAACAGTCTCCAATTATATTGGAACCAAAAGGATCCTGCCTCTCCGTAGTCGGCCTGGCCACCTAGATACAAGTAATCTGTGAGAAGTCCTATCAGTTGAGATATCCGATCGGGTTAGCGATTGAATTTCGAGAATAATTGTTTTTATTAAATTATCGATCCTTTTAGTAAATTAATATATTCTAAAAGTTACTTTTAAGTCTTTTTATTAACAGAAAAATCAAAAAAAAAATGGAACAACAAGACACCCTTGCTTCTATGCATAAGTCATGCTTAGAGGAAAGAGGAGGACCAATCACCTTAGGAACCGAAGGAATTCCTGAAATCAGTTCGCACATGATTAAACTAGTCAGTATGATCTGTAAATTTCAAGGATTACCGACTGACGATCCTAACTTACATATAAACAAATTTATCAGTCTGGTTGACTCTTTTAAGAAGGAATCAAACGAGAAAAACATTTTAAAACTTCATCTTTTTCAATATTCACTTTCTAAACACGCTTCAGCATGGTTTGACGCACTTAACCCGAATTCAATTCATACATGGGAGGATTTAGCCACTAAATTCCTAAACGAATATTATCCACCCTCCCTACAAACCTGTTTAAGAAATGACATCACTAACTTTTCTCAAAAAGAAAATGAGTCATTGTGTCTAGCATGGAATAGAGTAAAGATGATGCTTAAAAGATGCATGAATCATTCGTTAAGCCGGACAGACATAATCTGTATGCTTTACAATGGTTTGATGAAGGATGATAAGTCTCTCCTAGACCTGGCCTCGCAAGGAAATTTCATGTCTCGAACAGCAGATGAAGCATGGGATCTCTTGGACACGATAGCTGCACAACAGGAAGATTGGAACAATGAAGCTGCTGAGAAGGATGGAGTCTTCGCTCATACGGTAAAAATGATGGAAACTAGGTTACAAGATCTCACCCTCACTCTTCAAAGTTTACAAATTCCAAATAACTCCTATGCTACTAGAACCAATCTAAGGTATCCTTACCCTAGATGGGCACACAAACAGCAAAATAGCTCGGATTATAATATAATTTTTCCATTGCACAAACCTACTCTCCACTCTAAGGAAATTTTAGCTGAATTTATGAAAAAGCAATATATGATAAACCTTCAAGTCATAGAATGCCAGAACAAGTTCGACACTTTGATAAAGACTTTTGAAGAATTAATCACAAATTTTCAGCTTACGCTTAAATGCTTAACCACTAAAATTGATATAGAGTGTAGTGAGTTTGATGCCCTAGTAATTACTAGAGGAGGAAAAGAAACAACTGTCAATATACCTATACAAGATTTTTCTGATAAGGAACCTGTGCCAATTGACCAAGTCGTCAATCCACCAGAACCTATCTCTCCTAAGGCCCCGGAAATTATTCCGCGCGCCCGCATACCTTTCCCAGGTAGGCTTAGGAAGGAAAAACAAGAAGCACAAATTGCTAAGTATTAGGATATTATTAAGAATTTGCATTTAAATGTACGTCTAGTAGATGCTTTAGTAAAAATGCCAAACTGCGCTAAATTTTTCAAAGAACTGCTTTAAAACAAAGAAAGATTAAGAGATATAGTTAGCTTGCCCTTAAGTGAAGAATGCTCTTTAGTGTTACAGCATGGAATTCCCCCTAAGTTAGGAGATACATGAAGATTTACGGTACCTTGCTACCTGCAAGATGTCCAAATTAGCAATGCGTTAGCAGACTTAGGAGCCACTGTAAACCTAATGCCCTATTCATTATTCAAGAAGCTAGGATTAAATGACTTAAGGCTAACCAGAATAACTATCCAAATCGAAGACAGATCAGTTAAAATTCCTAGGGGAATAGCTGAAGATGTCCTAGTTAGAGTGGATAAGTTCACGTTTCCCGTTGATTTCATCATTATGGATATTGAGGAAGACACGAAGGTCTCACTCATTCTTGGCAGACCATTCCTAAATACTGCAAAGGCTGTAATTGACGTTCACGAGAAATCTCTAAAGTTAAGGGTTGGAGGAGAAGAAATCACATTCAATGTTGATCGCCTCATGAACCATCCTAAGGAAGAGGAAGTGAATCTCTCTGATTCTTTTCAAGAACTCGTCAATGAATACTTGGAAGAGACTATAGCCATTTGCAGTCAAGATCAAATTTCTAAGGATCTGTTCTTTACACCTCCTGAAGGAAATCTCGACAACCATTCAGCCATAGACCTTAGTCAACTCATATCTCCCCTCTCTGAAAATAACTTTCTTGGCAATACTATTTGAATAGCATCGCTAGGACAAGGCATTCCTTTACCTCTATTAAGGAGAAGACCGAATGAAGAAACAGATTTCATTCCAGTATAGCAGGAACCCCAGTCAAGGGAAGACTGTGAGGAGTTTCCCGAACCTAACTTTGAAACTAAAGAAGAAGTTTCTGAAGAAGAAGCATTAAGAAGGACAATTTACAGAAATGAAGAACAGATAGCATCAGTGACCGCTACTGAAGAGTCAGAATTTCAGGAGAAATATGACTCGTTAGACTGAAAGGAGATAGCTAGGATGAAGCCATCTATCGAGGAGCCTCCGTAATTGGAATTGAAGAAGTTACCCGACAATCTGGAGTATGCATTCTTAGAAGGAGAATCGCAACTCCCTGTGATCATATCGAAAGACCTCACGCCACAAGAGAAGGCGAAATTGATTCAAATCTTGAAATCACATAAGAAGGCAATTGCTTGGAAGATCTCCGACATCAAAGGGATTAGTCCCAACTATTGCACTCACAAGATCTTCATGGAAGACGATTTCAAACCATCAGTTCAGAGGCAAAGAAGGGTCAACCCTATGATTCAAGAAGTCGTCAAGAAAGAAGTAATCAAACTTCTAGACGCCGGTCTGATCTATCCAATCTCTGATTCACCATGGGTCAGTCCTGTTTAAGTGGTACCCAAAAAGGGAGGGACGACCGTCATTCAAAATGAGAATAATAAGCTTATTCTAACTCGGGAAGTCACCGATTGGAGGGTTTGCATAGACTATCGTAAATTAAACGATGTAACCCGGAAGGATCATTTTCCATTACCTTTCATTGATCAAATGTTGGAACGTCTATCAGGAAATGAGTACTACTGTTTCCTAGTCAATTTTTCCGGCTACTTTCAAATTCCCCTCGATCCAAAGGACCAAGAGAAAACAACCTTTACTTGTCATTATGGAACATTTGCCTATCGTCGCATGCCCTTTGGGTTATGGAATGCACCAGCTACATTTCAGCGATGCATGGTGGCAATATTCCACGACATGATTGAACGTTGTATGGAAGTCTTCATGGACGACTTCTCAGTCTTTGGTAGTACCTTTGATTCATGCCTTTCAAACCTTGACAAGATGCTCACCCGGTGTGAAGAGTCAAATTTAGTTCTAAATTGGGAAAAATGTCACTTCATGGTAAAAGAAGGGATAGTTTTAGGACATAAGATCTCTAAAGCAGGAATAGAAGTTGATAAGGCTAAGATTGAGACCATCACTAAACTTCCAGAGCCTACCACGATAAGAGCGGTAAGGAGTTTCCTAGGACACACCGGTTTCTACCAACGTTTCATTAAGTATTTTTCAAAGGTCACACGACCTCTCACTCATCTCCTAGGAAAGGAAGTCCCGTTTGTCTTCAATGAAGAATGTCAAAAAGCATTCAACTATCTGAAAGAACAGCTAACGCATGCACCGATCATGATAGCTCCTGACTGGAGTCTACCCTTTGAGATCATTTGTGATGCGAGTGATTTTGCAGTTGGATCAGTGCTTGGACAACGGGTAGATAAACACTTTCATCTAATCTATTACGCAAGCAAAACCTTAACCGGAGCTCAAGAGAATTACACTACCACGGAGAAGGAGCTGCTAGCCGTAGTATTCGCCTTCGATAAATTTCGTTCCTATCTTATTCTGTCCAAGACTATAGTCTATACTGATCATTCAGCCCTCAAATATCTATTCACAAAGCAAGACGCAAAGCCAAGACTCCTACGATAGATCTTACTCCTTCAAGAATTCGACATCGAGATTTAAGACAAGAAAGGTGCAGAGAACGTCGCAGCAGATCATCTTAGTCATTTGGAGAACCCAACGATGGAAAAACTTGCAGAACAAGATATCAGAGATAAATTTCCGGAAGAACAGCTTATGAGTTTAGGACAAACTCACATAGGATCACAATTTATTGACACTCCTTGGTATGCCTACATGGCCAACTACCTAGTTGCCGGAGTAGTACAAAAGGGTATGAGTACCTCCCGAAGAAGGAAATTCTTCAGGGACGCAAAGTACTACTACTGGGAAGATCCTTACCTGTTTAGAATTTGCCCTGATCAGATAATCAGGAGGTGCGTAGATGAAAAGCAAGCAGCAGGGATTCTTCACCAATGTCACCATGGACCAACTGGAGGTCATCATGGAGCAAACTTAACCGCGAGGAAAGTCTACGAATCAGGATTCTACTGGCCGTCTATATTTCAAGATGCGCAAGAGCTTGTAAAGCGTTGCGATGCATGCCAAAGGCAAGGCAATATCTCTATGAAGAACGAGATGCCTTGGACTAATATCCAAGCTTGCGAGATCTTCGATATATGGGGATTAGACTTCATGAGCCCATTTCCAAAGTCTAACGGGAAAGAATATGTCCTCGTAGCAGTAGATTACGTCTCCAGATGGGTCGAAGCTCAAGCATTTCCAACTAATGATGCCAAAGTCGTCACAAATTTCCTGAAGAGACTATTCTGCAGATTTAGAGCTCCCTGTGCAATAATAAGTGATAGAGGCACACACTTCTGTAACACTCAGTTTATGAAGGTGATGCAACAATACGGAGTTATCCACAAGATGTCCACTGCCTATCATCCGCAGACTAACGGACAAGCAGAGGTCACGAACAGAGCACTCAAAAGAATCTTAGAACGCACTGTCGGCCATCATGGAAATAAATGGGCCGAAAAACTAGATGATGCTCTGTGGGAATTCTGGACTGCTTACAAGAATCCTCTAGGAACTACACCCTACCGAATGATCTATGGAAAAGCTTGTCACCTTCCAATGGAACTTGAATATAAAGCTCTCTGGGCGCTGAAGACTTGCAACCTCGATCCATCAGTTACCGGAAGACATAGGAAGATGCAATTGAACGAACTCGCTGAATTGAGAGACCAAGCATATGAAACATCATACATCTACAAGGAACGAACAAAGCTTACGCATGATACAAAATTAATCCCTACAAAGTTCGCCCCTGGAGATAAAGTTATTCTCTTCAATTCTCAGTTCAAGAAGTTTGCGGGAAAATTTAGATCAAGATGGAGTGGCCCATACAAATTTGTACATGCTTTTCCACACGGAGCCGTGGAGTTGGAAGGACCTACTGGTAATTTCAAGGTAAATGGCCACCGGTTGAAAGCCTATTTAGAAGACCACGATAAGGAGGAGCACCTCTTCTCCTTTGATCCATTCTGAAGATCTAGCAAGGAAAAGTCGAGCTGTAACGACTTGATAAACAAAGCGCTCTTGGGAGGCACCCCCTGCTTATCCTTTTTATTTCTTATTATTTTCATTTCAATTATTTTCAGTCTTAAGATATTATTTCTGTACTAACAACTAAGCGCCATACTTGCGCTTAGTGCTTACAAGTTGTTGAATGTGTTTAGGCGCAATGCCAAGTTCAGGAGCATCAGCTTACATTCCCGTTCGCAGGAGGATGACTCCTGTAGTTTACTCATCCGGAATCAGTGCTGATCAGAACAGGCCATCAACAGGGCAATTAGGCCCAAGGAGATTAGTATTAGAGAACGTTGAGGAAGATATCAGCACAGCACCACCAGCTCCTCCCGTCCGACGATCTAGACGTCTAGCCAGGAGACCGGCCGAGCATACACAGTTACCAGATACGCATGAGCCATAAATGGTGATCCATTACGGAGCTACGTTGAGTGACCCTGATGTTGCATGGGCACTACTCAGAGATCAGCAGAGGCTTTACAAGGTACTGAGAACATACCTCCAGCGTGAGGGGATGCCACGCAATACTCTGGGCCCATCTTCATTTAGGCTAGCACTCCGTGTTCAGCCGACACGACGGTTTACGCCCGGGCATTCCACACCAGCTTCAGTTCACTCCGTTTCCTCAGCTGCTATGCCTGCATACGCTACTCCTATCCCTATCACGCCGCCAGTTCCAGTTACTGAGTTGCCAGAGGGTTGTCATTTAGTCACTATTCCTATTTCAGTGGAGCCGCCAACGGCCCAGGCATTTGAGATTACTGGGAGCATACCTGACGAGGAGCTCTTCCCAGACCTATCCCACCTGGAGATACCGAAAGACTTATGTCTATATTCTCTGTTCGGCCCTGAGATGGATATAGGGCAGCCTTTCGAACACTTGCCGATCCTGGAGGATGATGACGTCCTCAGATACTTTGCAGAGCCGACACAGCATTGACCAGGATCGTATCCCATAGACTATTTTATCTTTATTTTATGTTTTAGTTTTTATCTTTTTAAAGCGTTGTACTAAAAATTATATATAGTGGAAATGCTGCCTTTCTCTTTCTTGTTCTTCATGCAGAAATATTATTAAAAGAGACTGGTATGTAGGAGATTGAACGTAGGAAGGCCCAACACTAGGAAAGTAACACGACCATAGGGAAGTAATCTTTCCTCAACCCTATTTCAATTATAACGCACTAAAATCTCTAAGTGTGGGGTGACCCCCGTAACTAACTTAGAATTTTAGAAGTCATGTCCTTGATTTATAAAGTATCAAAATACTCTTTCTTGAGAACATTAGGGATAATGTTCTTCTAAGTGTGGGGTAATGGGTAAGGTTTTTAAGGTCGAAAGTTTTAAAGTCAAGTAACCATAAAATGCCAGGTTTTGAAAAATTCTTTTGTTCAAAAGTAATTAAGCAATGGATATTGGGTAATTTTGAAAAATTCTTACTTTGTTTTTGCCCAAAAGATCTAATAAAATTGCTAGAAATCGGTTTTCGGGACATTTATTAGAACGGAACGATCAAGCTGAAACTAATGTTTTGTGTCAAAAGATTTCTTTTAAGAAAATACGTTAAAGGCTACGCATGATCAAGCACGACCCCTACTCTAAAAAGTGAGGAATCTTGGACCCAAAGTATCTGTATGACCTATCAAATCTACAGTACTTTGTTATTTCAATTGATGAGCGTGCCGGTGTGCGGTTCAAATTAGAACTTGGTTTAGACATACGTTTCAAGGCCAATGGTTAGTAAGCGCCATACGTGGTGCAGGTGCGATACTCCTTCCGAAATCATTCTGAATAGAGAAGACAAAAAGCCATCCGTTTTTGTTTCCACTCTACACAATTTTAAACCAACCAACTCACATAAAGAGTTGATGAATCAGAAATATTCACCCCAAATTCACTCCCAAAATACACCATTCACATTTCATTTCCCTTTCCATTCATCCAAAGATCCAGAGGTTAATGAAGAGATAGATCGATCTAATTTGCTTCAAAAGCACTAGTCGAAAGATTCCAAACCCCTGATTGTTTTTGATATGTCAAAGACCTATTTTCAGTGGATTATCACTTCCTCTCTGGGCACCAGGAACGAAAGACAAAAGTTATGAAGAAAGGGTATGCCATGAAAAAAAAATGTGTTTATGAAAGAGCAAAGTCTCTAATAAGGCAAAAAGAAACCCAAAGAGATGCCCTGAAGAAGAATGCTGGAAGAGCAAAAGAAAATTCTAGACAAAGTCTTAGCAACATCCGCCTCTTCCGAAGAAAACCTTTACGGAATTCTCAGCCATTATCATTCCAAAATGGATACTCTGAAGAATCAAAGTCTTTCAATTCTCTCAAATCAAAAGATCTGGTTACCTTTCACCAAATTCATAAATTTCCAACCAAACCCTATAACCCGTCTTCCTTTTGAAAGATTGCTTAGGAAGAAGATCAGTGCCGTCCTTACTTAACCGGTGGAGATATCGATGCTTTACCAAGCCTATGATGAGAACTCTTACACGACTGGCTTCTGAGCTACAATACAACTAGAATAGGACACCCTAAACACTTGAGTGATATGAGTGATCCGTCAGTGAGGAGCCTGATCATGTATACTCTACATCCAAGAGTTGGAAATTACGCCTTTTCCACTATGGACACAATTGAAATCTAGCGGCTAAATCATCGAAGCTCGAAACTTTTTCTAATACTTTCGAAAGATGTGCCGACTTCTGATGAAGGCATAATAAAAAGATATACGGGTAGGGCAAGGAAGAATCTATTAGAAAGATCCCGATATTCCCTCTTTCTTGCTTGAGGACAAGCAAATCTAAGTGTGGGGTATTTGATATCGGGCAAAAAGTCACGTTTTTACCCCCTAAATCAGACCCTAAAACAATAAAGATTAAAACTTTGTCGGCAAAATTATCGCTTTTTTGGTTGATTTTGTAGATTAAGTAATTACAAAGGCGATGCAAAAAGAATCAAGTAAAACGGAGCTAAAACGAAGATTCTAGAGTGAAAACGGTGAAAGACAAGAAATCAAGTTACGATACAGTGATTCAAGGCACGATCAGCACACCATACGGCTTGCCATACGCCCTGCCATATGGCCTGCCAGTATGGATACGCCCTGACAGATACAACCCACCAAGTGCCTTCACCATACGGCCTGCCAGCCATACGGGCTGCCAAATACGCCCTGCCATACGGCCTGCCAGACGTATTTGGCAGATTTCCAAGTCTATTTAAGGGCCTTTCTCCATTCATTCCAAGACACACTCAACTTGCAATTCAATTTACATTTTCAATATTTTAGTTAGTTTTTAGCAGTAGTTAGCTTAGCTTTTATTTTCTGGAGGATATCCCGGCAAGTCCCTGCGATCCCGGGCAGATTAGTTCGGCCTTTTCAGGTTTTTATCCGAAACACTTGTCTTTTGTATTAAACATGTATTATTATCTTTTATGTTTAATAATGCATTCCGATATTGCCATGATAGCTTAATTTATCTGTATGTTGCCATGATAGAAGTTTTGGGTTAGCGTAATTATGTTAATATAGTACGGTTATTGTTATAATGTTGAACTAGGAAGTCTGATAGATTTATATGCTAGCATCTTAAGGTTTGACCAACTTAGGTTATGATCAGGACTTGTCCACCTATATGAAATTAGCTACTTCATAGGATTAAAACCCCTGGTTATACTGTATCTGAAGATTCTATGAACTCAGTATGGCCGGAGTTCCCGAGAGGCATTTAATGTACTTTTAGGACACGGAACCTAGGAATTGAGACATGAATGACCTAGTATGCCTATTGAATGTTCTGAAGAGACCTCTTAGGAGATGTTAAGATCTAGTTAGTACCTTTACTGTATGACCCAAGCCTATTGCATGTTCTTTTCTGATTGTTGCCATAGGTCTTAGTCCTATCAACTGTTTAGGTACTTATTAGGTTTCTATCTGCTTTACTATCAGTATATTAACTGTAATGCTGTATAATGTTTGATTTGTTATGATCTCACTAGTATGATGTTATGGTTGTTAGTTTCCACTTAAGGTTTTGCCAACTTAAACCGACGGACTCCTTCCGTTTGTGATCAGTGTTCAATCAACACTGCACATTGTTATTTAGTTATCTAGACTGATAACGAGGGATAGGATTAGAGCTTAACTTACTAATAAACCTAGTACTCTACTGAGGATAACCTCCGAGGTATTGTTACACTTCAGTTATAAGACCAAGTGACATATTTCTCACTGCTCAAAAAGAACTCCGAGAGTTCAGAGATAAGTAGGTCTGTGTAATTGGCTCATCCAACCAGATTAACATCAATCCAAGCATAGTCTTAACATAAGCATAATTACCTTTCCCTAACCCAGTACTGATATCTTGGTCAACATTTCCCTGATCTGCATACTCCGGATATCTTTCTACTTTATTTACTTTTCTGCATTTAGGACCTTTAGCTAAAATCAACTACTATCTTTATCTAGGTAATTTAACTAAAAGATAATTATCCACTTGATCTTCAATTCATTAATCATCATAAAATTTGACACTAGGTTAACTTACACCTTCTACACCTTAGAAAGTAAAAGTAAATTTAGGCCCCGCAAAATATAAATAAATGAAGATACTGTGTGCTACCGAGTCGGACACCCTGCGACCTAACGACACCGCAGAAATAAAACCGTCCGTTAGTGGCATATCACTGTTTCTCTTGGCACCGCTGCCGGGGATCAAATATTTTGATCGAGAAAGATTTTAAAAAGACAAAGTATTGTTTGGTGGTGTCTAAGAAAGACAATTATACACGGACTTGGTTATTGGATTTTCCGAACTGTCTCCAATTATATTGGAACCAAAAGGATCCTGCATCTCGTACGATTTATTCGGATCATAAGAGTTTGAAACATCTTTTCGATAAACGAGATTTGAATTATCGTCAACGTAAATGGATGGATGTAGTAAAGGACTATGATTGTGAGATACTTTATCATCCGGGTAAGGCGAATGTGGTCGCGGATGCGTTAAGTCGAAAGATTCAACATCCGGCGATACGAGTAGGATCGTTACGCATGATTATTACTAACGATTTTCTTGAAAAGCTTGGTGTGATACAAATTGAAGTGTTCGTTAACAACAAGCATGAAGAACGAATCGCGGGGCAAACGGAGTCTATTACCTTAGGCCCGCATAGTTTGTTGTCCTTTCAAGGAAGGGTGTGAGTGCCTAAGATGGGGGATTATCGATGAGTGCTACTTGATGAAGAACATAAGTCAAAGTATTCCATTCATCCGGGCGCGATGAAAATGTATCTTGATTTGAAGAAAGAGTATTGGTGGTCGGGCATGAAACGTGATGTTGTTAAGTATGTTGAGCAATGCGTCACGTGTTTGCAAGTTAAGGCCGAACACCAAAATCCATATGGTATGTAACAACCGTTAGAAATCCCGAAATGAAATTTGGAGCACATTACCATGGATTTCATTACAAAGTTACCAAAGACGGCAAGAACCCAATTTGATACGATTTGGGTGATAGTTGATCGATTGACGAAAAGTGCTTTGTTTCTTCCCATTCGGGAAACGATATCGTCGGAGACTTTGTCTAAGTTGTTTATCAAGGAGGTGATATCGAGACATGGGGTTCCTATATCTATTATTTTGGATCGAGATACTCGTTTCACATCTCGGTTTTGGAATAAGTTTCATGAAGATATGGGTACACAAATGAGAATGAGCACGGCGTACCATCCTCAAACGGACGATCAAACCGAACGTACGAATCAAACATTGGAGGATATGTTACGGGCGTATATTATCGATTTCGGTGGTAGTTGGGATGAGCACTTGCCTTTGGTGGAATTCTGGTACAACAATAGTTATCATGCTAGTATTGGAATACCTGAAATGTCCCGTTCTTATTGATTAAAAATGTTCCATATTAATTGATTTCGTTGCGAGGTTTTGACCTCTATATGAGACATTTTTCAAAGACTGCATTCATTTTAAAACAAACCATAACCTTTATTTCATCAATAAAGGTTTAAAAAGCTTTACGTAGATTATCAAATAATGATAATCTGAAATATCATGTTTACACACGACCATTACATAATGGTTTACAATACAAATATGTTACAACAAAATAAGTTTCTTGAATGCAGTTTTTACACAATATCATACAAACATGGACTCCAAATCTCGTCCTTATTTAAGTATGCGATAGCGGAAGCTCTTAATAATCACCTGAGAATAAACATGCTTAAAACGTCAACAAAAATGTTGGTGAGTTATAGGTTTAACCTATATATATCAAATCATAATAATAGACCACAAGATTTCATATTTCAATACACATCCCATACATAGAGATAAAAGTCATTCATATGGTGAACACCTGGTAACCGACATTAACAAGATGCATATATAAGAATATCCCCATCATTCCGGGACACCCTTCGGATATGATATAAATTTCGAAGTACTAAAGCATCCGGTACTTTGGATGGGGCTTGTTGGGCCCAATAGATCTATCTTTAGGATTCGCGTCAATTAGGGTGTCTGTTCCCAAATTCTTAGATTACCAGACTTAATAAAAAGGGGCATATTCGATTTCGATAATTCAACCATAGAATGTAGTTTCACGTACTTGTGTCTATTTTGTAAATCATTTATAAAACCTGCATGTATTCTCATCCCAAAAATATTAGATTTTAAAAGTGGGACTATAACTCACTTTCACAGATTTTTACTTCGTCGGGAAGTAAGATTTGGCCACTGGTTGATTCACGAACCTATAACAATATATACATATATATCAAAGTATGTTCAAAATATATTTACAACACTTATAATATATTTTGATGTTTTAAGTTTATTAAGTCAGCTGTCCTCGTTAGTAACCTACAACTAGTTGTCCACAGTTAGATGTACAGAAATAAATCGATAAATATTATCTTGAATCAATCCACGACCCAGTGTATACGTATCTCAGTATTGATCACAACTCAAACTATATATATTTTGGAATCAACCTCAACCCTGTATAGCTAACTCCAACATTCACATATAGAGTGTCTATGGTTGTTCCGAAATATATATAGATGTGTCGACATGATAGGTCGAAACATTGTATACGTGTCTATGGTATCTCAAGATTACATAATATACAATACAAGTTGATTAAGTTATGGTTGGAATAGATTTGTTACCAATTTTCACGTAGCTAAAATGAGAAAAATTATCCAATCTTGTTTTACCCATAACTTCTTCATTTTAAATCCGTTTTGAGTGAATCAAATTGCTATGGTTTCATATTGAACTCTATTTTATGAATCTAAACAGAAAAAGTATAGGTTTATAGTCGGAAAAATAAGTTACAAGTCGTTTTTATAAAGGTAGTCATTTCAGTCGAAAGAACGACGTCTAGATGACCATTTTAGAAAACATACTTCCACTTTGAGTTTAACCATAATTTTTGGATATAGTTTCATGTTCATAATAAAAATCATTTTCTCAGAATAACAACTTTTAAATCAAAGTTTATCATAGTTTTTAATTAACTAACCCAAAACAGCCCGCGGTGTTACTACGACGGCGTAAATCCGGTTTTACGGTGTTTTTCGTGTTTTCAGGTTTTAAATCATTAAGTTAGCATATCATATAGATATAGAACATGTGTTTAGTTTATTTTAAAAGTCAAGTTAGAAGGATTAACTTTTGTTTGCGAACAAGTTTAGAATTTACTAAACTATGTTCTAGTGATTACAAGTTTAAACCTTCGAATAAGATAGCTTTATATGTATGAATCGAATGATGTTATGAATATCATTACTACCTTAAGTTCCTTGGATAAACCTACTGGAAAAGAGAAAAATGGATCTATCTTCAATGGATCCTTGGATGGCTCGAAGTTCTTGAAGCAGAATCATGACACGAAAACAAGTTCAAGTAAGATCATCACTTAAAATAAGATTGTTATAGTTATAGAAATTGAACCAAAGTTTGAATATGATTATTACCTTGTATTAGAATGATAACCTACTGTAAGAAACAAAGATTTCTTGAAGTTGGATGATCACCTTACAAGATTGGAAGTGAGCTAGCAAACTTGAAAGTATTCTTGATTTTATGAAACTAGAACTTTTGGAATTTATGAAGAACACTTAGAACTTGAAGATAGAACTTGAGAGAGATCAATTAGATGAAGAAAATTGAAGAATGAAAGTGTTTGTAGGTGTTTTTGGTCGTTGGTGTATGGATTAGATATAAAGGATATGTTATTTTGTTTTCATGTAAATAAGTCATGAATGATTACTCATATTTTTGTAATTTTATGAGATATTTCATGCTAGTTGCCAAATGATGGTTCCCACATGTGTTAGGTGACTCACATGGGCTGCTAAGAGCTGATCATTGGAGTGTATATACCAATAGTACATACATCTAAAAGCTGTGTATTGTACGAGTACGAATACGGGTGCATACGAGTAGAATTGTTGATGAAACTGAACGAGGATGTAATTGTAAGCATTTTTGTTAAGTAGAAGTATTTTGATAAGTGTCTTGAAGTCTTTCAAAAGTGTATGAATACATATTAAAACACTACATGTATATACATTTTAACTGAGTCGTTAAGTCATCGTTAGTCGTTACATGTAAATGTTGTTTTGAAACCTTTAGGTTAACGATCTTGTTAAATGTTGTTAACCCAATGTTTATAATATCAAAATAGATTTTAAATTATTATATTATCATGATATTATGATGTACGAATATCTCTTAATATGATATATATACATTAAATGTCGTTACAACGATAATCGTTACATATATGTCTCGTTTCAAAATCATTAAGTTAGTAGTCTTGTTTTTACATATGTAGTTCATTGTTAATATACTTAATGATATGTTTACTTATCATAATATCATGTTAACTATATATATAACCATATATATGTCATCATATAGTTTTTACAAGTTTTAACGTTCGTGAATCACCGGTCAACTTGGGTGGTCAATTGTCTATATGAAACCTATTTCAATTAATCAAGTCTTAACAAGTTTGATTGCTTAACATGTTGGAAACATTTAATCATGTAAATATCAATCTCAATTAATATATATAAACATGGAAAAGTTCGGGTCACTACAGTACCTACCCGTTAAATAAATTTCGTCCCGAAATTTTAAGCTGTTGAAGGTGTTGACGAATCTTCTGGAAATAGATGCGGGTATTTCTTCTTCATCTGATCTTCACACTCCCAGGTGAACTCGGGTCCTCTACGAGCATTCCATCGAACCTTAACAATTGGTATCTTGTTTTGCTTAAGTCTTTTAACCTCACGATCCATTATTTCGACGGGTTCTTCGATGAATTGAAGTTTTTCGTTGATTTGGATTTCATCTAACGGAATAGTGAGATCTTCTTTAGCAAAACATTTCTTCAAATTCGAGACGTGGAAAGTGTTATGTACAGCCGCGAGTTGTTGAGGTAACTCAAGTCGGTAAGCTACTGGTCCAACACGATCAATAATCTTGAATGGTCCAATATACCTTGGATTTAATTTCCCTCGTTTACCAAATCGAACAACGCCTTTCCAAGGTGCAACTTTAAGCATGACCATCTCTCCAATTTCAAATTCTATATCTTTTCTTTTAATGTCAGCGTAGCTCTTTTGTCGACTTTGGGCGGTTTTCAACCGTTGTTGAATTTGGATGATCTTCTCGGTAGTTTCTTGTATAATCTCCGGACCCGTAATCTGTCTATCCCCCACTTCACTCCAACAAATTGGAGACCTGCACTTTCTACCATAAAGTGCTTCAAACGGCGCCATCTCAATGCTTGAATGGTAGCTGTTGTTGTAGGAAAATTCTGCTAATGGTAGATGTCGATCCCAACTGTTTCCGAAATCAATAACACATGCTCGTAGCATGTCTTCAAGTGTTTGTATCGTCCTTTCACTCTGCCCATCAGTTTGTGGATGATAGGCAGTACTCATGTCTATACGAGTTCCTAATGCTTGCTGTAATGTCTGCCAGAATCTTGAAATAAATCTGCCATCCCTATCAGAGATAATAGAGATTGGTATTCCATGTCTGGATACGACTTCCTTCAAATACAGTCGTGCTAACTTCTCCATCTTGTCATCTTCTCTTATTGGCAGGAAGTGTGCTGATTTGGTGAGACGATCAACTATTACCCAAATAGTATCAAAACCACTTGCAGTCCTTGGCAATTTAGTGATGAAATCCATGGTAATGTTTTCCCATTTCCATTCTGGGATTTCGGGTTGTTGAAGTAGACCTGATGGTTTCTGATGCTCAGCTTTGACCTTAGAACACGTCAAACATTCTCCTACGTATTTAGCAACATCGGCTTTCATACCCGGCCACCAAAAATATTTCCTGAGATCCTTGTACATCTTCCCCGTTCCAGGATGTATTGAGTATCTGGTTTTATGAGCTTCTCTAAGTACCATTTCTCTCATATCTCCAAATTTTGGTACCCAAATCCTTTCAGCCCTATACCGGGTTCCGTCTTCCCAAATATTAAGATGCTTCTCCGATCCTTTGGGTATTTCATCCTTTAAATTTCCCTCTTTTAAAACTCCTTGTTGCGCCTCCTTTATTTGAGTAGTAAGGTTATTATGAATCATTATATTCATAGATTTTACTCGAATGGGTTCTCTGTCCTTCCTGCTCAAGGCATCGGCTACCACATTTGCCTTCCCCGGGTGGTAACGAATCTCAAAGTCGTAATCATTCAATAATTCAATCCACCTACGCTGCCTCATATTCAGTTGTTTCTGATTAAATATGTGTTGAAGACTTTTGTGGTCGGTATATATAATACTTTTAACCCCATATAAGTAGTGCCTCCAAGTCTTTAATGCAAAAACAACTGCGCCTAATTCCAAATCATGCGTCGTATAATTTTGTTCGTGAATCTTCAATTGTCTAGACGCATAAGCAATCACCTTCGTTCGTTGCATTAATACACAACCGAGACCTTGCTTTGATGCGTCACAATAAATTACAAAATCATCATTCCCTTCAGGCAATGACAATATAGGTGCCGTAGTTAGCTTTTTCTTCAATAACTGAAACGCTTTCTCTTGTTCATCATTCCATTCAAATTTCTTCCCTTTATGCGTTAATGCAGTCAAGGGTTTTGCTATTCTGGAAAAGTCTTGGATGAACCTTCTGTAGTAACCAGCTAGTCCTAAAAACTGGCGTATGTGTTTCGGAGTTTTCGGGGTTTCCCACTTTTCAACAGTTTCTATCTTTGCCGGATCCACCTTAATACCTTCTTTGTTCACTATGTGACCGAGGAATTGAACTTCTTCCAACCAAAATGCACACTTTGAAAACTTAGCGTACAATTCTTCCTTCCTCAATACTTCTAACACCTTTCTCAAATGTTCACCGTGTTCTTGGTCATTCTTTGAGTAAATAAGTATGTCATCAATGAAAACAATGACAAACTTGTCAAGGTATGGTCCACACACTCGGTTCATAAGGTCCATGAACACAGCTGGTGCATTAGTTAAACCAAATGGCATGACCATAAACTCGTAATGACCGTAACGTGTTCTGAAAGTAGTCTTTGGAATATCATCTTCTTTCACCCGCATTTGATGATACCCGGAACGTAAGTCAATCTTTGAATAAACAGACGAGCCTTGTAGTTGATCAAATAAGTCGTCGATTCTCGGTAGTGGGTAGCGGTTCTTGATGGTAAGTTTGTTCAACTCTCGGTAGTCGATACACAACCTGAATGTACCATCTTTCTTCTTGACAAACAAAACAGGAGCTCCCTACGGTGATGTACTTGGTCGAATGAAACCACGCTCTAAAAGTTCTTGTAATTGGCTTTGCAGTTCTTTCATCTCACTGGGTGCGAGTCTGTAAGGAGCACGAGCTATTGGTGCAGCTCCTGGTACAAGATCTATTTGAAATTCAACGGATCGATGTGGGGGTAATCCCGGTAATTCTTTCGGAAATACATCGGGAAATTCTTTTGCAATGGGAACATCATTGATGCTCTTTTCTTCAGTTTGTACTTTCTCGACGTGTGCTAGAACAGCATAGCAAACTTTTCTTATTAGTTTTTGTGCCTTCAAATTACTAATAAGATGTAGCTTCGTGTTGCCCTTTTCTCCGTACACCATTAAGGGTTTTCCTTTTTCTCGTATAATGCGAATTGCATTTTTGTAACAGACGATCTCTGCTTTCACTTCTTTCAACCAGTCCATACCGATTATCACATCAAAACTCCCTAACTCTACTGGTATCAAATCAATCTTAAATGTTTCGATAACCAGTTTAATTTCTCGATTCCGACATATATTATCTGCTGAAATTAATTTACCATTTGCTAATTCGAGTAAAAATTTACTATCCAAAGGCGTCAATGGACAACTTAATTTAGCACAAAAATCTTTACTCATATAGCTTCTATCCGCACCCGAATCAAATAAAACGTAAGCAGATTTATTATCAATAAGAAACGTACCCGTAACAAGCTCCGGGTCTTCCTGTGCCTCTGCCGCATTAATATTGAAAACTCTTCCGCGACCTTGTCCATTCGTGTTCTCCTGGTTCGGGAAATTTCTAATAATGTGGCCCGGTTTTCCACATTTATAACAAACTACATTGGCATAACTTGCTCCGACACTACTTGCTCCGCCATTACTCGTTCCGACACCATTTGTTCCTTTCGTTCTATTAACCCCTGGTCCGTAGACCTCACACTTCGCCGCGCTATGACCATTTCTTTTACACTTGTTGCAAAATTTGGTGCAGAACCCCGAGTGATTCTTTTCACACCTTTGGCATAGCTGCTTCTGATTGTTGTTGTTGTTGTTGCGGTTATTATTGTTGTTGGGATGATTGTTGTAGTTGCTGTTGTTGTTGTTGTTGTTGTTGTTGTTGTTGGGCCGTTTGTTGTAGTTGCGATTGATGTTGCGATTGTTGGGATAATTGTTGCGATTATTGTTGTAATTGCTGTTGTTGTTGTATTGGTGATTCTTATCACCGTTTTCCTCCCACTTTCTTTTGACTTGCTTCACATTGGCCTCTTCCGCAGTCTGTTCTTTAATTCTTTCTTCAATCTGGTTCACTAGTTTGTGAGCCATTCTACATGCCTGTTGTATGGAGGCGGGCTCGTGTGAACTTATATCTTCTTGGATTCTTTCCAGTAATCCTTTCACAAACGCGTCGATCTTCTCTTCCTCATCTTCGAATGCTCCCGGACACAATAGGCACAATTCTGTGAATCGTTTTTCATACGTGGTAATATAAAATCCTTGGGTTCGTAACCCTCTAAGTTCTGTCTTGAGCTTATTGACCTCGGTTCTGGGACGGTACTTCTCGTTCATCAAGTGCTTGAATGCTGACCACGGTAGTGCGTACGCATCGTCTTGTCCCACTTGCTCTAGATAGGTATTCCACCATGTTAACGCAGAACCTGTGAAGGTATGCGTAGCGTACTTCACTTTGTCCTCTTCAGTACACTTACTTATGGCAAACACCAATTCGACCTTCTCGGTCCACCGTTTCAATCCGATCGGTCCTTCGGTTCCATCAAATTCCAAAGGTTTGCAGGCAGTGAATTCTTTGTAGGTGCATCCTACACGATTTCCTGTACTGCTAGATCCAAGGTTATTGTTGGTATGTAGCGCAGCCTGTACTGCGGCTATGTTTGATGCTAGAAAAGTACGGAATTCCTCTTCATTCATATTCACGGTGTGTCGAGTAGTCGGTGCCATTTCCTTCAAAATAGTCAAATGGAACAAGTTAATCATACAGAATATTAAGAGTAGTTAATAGTATTTCGTAGCATAATATGAACTCATTTATAAAAGCTTTTTCTTCATATTAGCGTTTTATAAGTTTAAATTCGGGTAGTACCTACCCGTTAAGTTCATACTTAGTAGCTAATATACAATTCAACTACTACAATTCTATATGAAAAACTGATTATAATAATATTTCGCGTTCAAACTTTTATACAATATTTTACAAACTTACAATACCGCTTATTTTACATAAAGCATGAAATATAGCACACAATAACTTTGATACAAGATAGTTGTGAAGATAATTCTAGCTAGTACACAAGTCGTTCAGCAAAGGCAATAAAGACACGTAATTCATACGTCCAGAAACAAGTCATGCATTCTGGTTTTACTAGGACTACTTCCCATCCTTGGTCTTGTGCAACATAACCGTTATGGCCGTTGATAAGACAGCGTGTTGTAACGTCGTCAAAGGGACGAGGGTTACGTAATGTCCAACAGTCCCGTAATAATCTAAAAACCTCATTTCTTACCCCAATTACCGACTCCGTCACTTGTGGAAACGTTTTTTTTAATAGTTGTAGCCCGATGTTCTTGTTCTCACTTTGGTGAGAAGCGAACATTACTAATCCGTAAGGATAACATGCTTCTTTATGTTGCATGTTAGCCGCTTTTTCTAAATCACGAAGTCCAATATTCGGATATATTGAGTCAAAATAATTTCTTAACCCGTTGCGTAAAATAGCATTTGGGTTCCCCGCAATATATGCGTCAAAGTAAACACATCGTAACTTATGGGTTTCCCAATGTGATATCCCCCATCTTTCAAACAAAAGTCTCTTATAAACCAAGACATTCTTGGAACGTTTTTCGAATGTCTTACAAACTGATCTCGCCTTAAATAGTTGTGCCGAGGAATTCTGGCCGACTCTAGACAAGATTTCATCAATCATGTCTCCAGGTAGGTCTCTTAAAATATTGGGTTGTCTATCCATTTTGTGTTTTTAAACTGTAAAATAGACAAGAGTTAGATTCATAAAAAAATACTTATTAATACAAGCAATTTTTACATATATCATAAAGTATAAGAACACTATATTACATATATTACACCACACGAATACAACTATCTTATTCCGACTCGCTCGTTTCTTCTTCTTCGGTTTTGGTTCGTTTTGCCAAGTTTCTAGGGATATATGATGTTCCCCTAATACGAGCCGTCGTTGTCCACATTGGTTTAGAAAAACCTGGTGGTTTAGAGGTTCCCGGGTCATTGTTACAACTTAAGAACTTCGGGGGTTGTCGATACATATAAAGTTCATCGGGGTTGGAATTAGATTTCTCTATTTTTATGCCCTTTCCCTTATTATTTTCTTTTGCCTTTTTAAATTCAGTTGGGGTAATTTCTATAACATCATTGGAATTCTCATCGGAATCCGATTCATCGGAGAATTGGTAATCCTCCCAATATTTTGCTTCCTTGGCGGAAACACCATTGACCATAATTAACCTTGGTCGGTTGGTTGAGGATTCTCTTTTACTTAACCGTTTTATTATTTCCCCCACCGGTTCCGATTCTTCTTCCGGTTCCGATTCTTCGTCCGGTTCCGATTCTTCTTCCGGTTCCGACTCTTCTTCCGGTTCCTCTTCGGGAACTTGTGAATCAGTCCACAAATCATTCCAATTTACATTTGACTCTTCATTAATATTAGGTGAGTCAATGGGATTTGTTCTAGAGGTAGACATCTATCACATAATATCAAACACGTTAAGAGATTAATATATCACATAATATTCATATGTTAAAAATATATAGTTTCCAACAAAAATGTTAAGCAATCATTTTTAAAGAAAACACGGTCGAAGTCCAGAATCACTAATGCATCCTAACAAACTCGATAAGACACACTAATGCAAATTTTCTGGTTCTCTAAGACCAACGCTCTGATACCAACTGAAATGTCCCGTTCTTATTGATTAAAAACGTTCCATATTAATTGATTTCGTTGCGAGGTTTTGACCTCTATATGAGACATTTTTCAAAGACTGCATTCATTTTAAAACAAACCATAACCTTTATTTCATCAATAAAGGTTAAAAACGCTTTACGTAGATTATCAAATAATGATAATCTGAAATATCATGTTTACACACGACCATTACATAATGGTTTACAATACAAATATGTTACAACAAAATAAGTTTCTTGAATGCAGTTTTTACACAATATCATACAAACATGGACTCCAAATCTCGTCCTTATTTAAGTATGCGACAGCGGAAGCTCTTAATAATCACCTGAGAATAAACATGCTTAAAACGTCAACAAAAATGTTGGTGAGTTATAGGTTTAACCTATATATATCAAATCATAATAATAGACCACAAGATTTCATATTTCAATACACATCCCATACATAGAGATAAAAGTCATTCATATGGTGAACACCTGGTAACCGACATTAACAAGATGCATATATAAGAATATCCCCATCATTCCGGGACACCCTTCGGATATGATATAAATTTCGAAGTACTAAAGCATCACGTACTTTGGATGGGGCTTGTTGGGCCCAATAGATCTATCTTTAGGATTTGCGTCAATTAGGGTGTCTGTTCCCAAATTCTTAGATTACCAGACTTAATAAAAAGGGGCATATTCGATTTCGATAATTCAACCATAGAATGTAGTTTCACGTACTTGTGTCTATTTTGTAAATCATTTATAAAACCTGCATGTATTCTCATCCCAAAAATATTAGATTTTAAAAGTGGGACTATAACTCACTTTCACAGATTTTTACTTCGTCGGGAAGTAAGATTTGGCCACTGGTTGATTCACGAACCTATAACAATATATACATATATATCAAAGTATGTTCAAAATATATTTACAACACTTTTAATATATTTTGATGTTTTAAGTTTATTAAGTCAGCTGTCCTCGTTAGTAACCTACAACTAGTTGTCCACAGTTAGATGTACAGAAATAAATCGATAAATATTATCTTGAATCAATCCACGACCCAGTGTATACGTATCTCAGTATTGATCACAACTCAAACTATATATATTTTGGAATCAACCTCAACCCTGTATAGCTAACTCCAACATTCACATATAGAGTGTCTATGGTTGTTCCGAAATATATATAGATGTGTCGACATGATAGGTCGAAACATTGTATACGTGTCTATGGTATCTCAAGATTACATAATATACAATACAAGTTGATTAAGTTATGGTTGGAATAGATTTGTTACCAATTTTCACGTAGCTAAAATGAGAAAAATTATCCAATCTTGTTTTACCCATAACTTCTTCATTTTAAATCCGTTTTGAGTGAATCAAATTGCTATGGTTTCATATTGAACTCTATTTTATGAATCTAAACAGAAAAAGTATAGGTTTATAGTTGGAAAAATAAGTTACAAGTCATTTTTATAAAGGTAGTCATTTCAGTCGAAAGAACGACGTCTAGATGACCATTTTAGAAAACATACTTCCACTTTGAGTTTAACCATAATTTTTGGATATAGTTTCATGTTCATAATAAAAATCATTTTCTCAGAATAACAACTTTTAAATCAAAGTTTATCATAGTTTTTAATTAACTAACCCAAAACAGCCCGCGGTGTTACTACGACGGCGTAAATCCGGTTTTACGGTGTTTTTCGTGTTTTCAGGTTTTAAATCATTAAGTTAGCATATCATATAGATATAGAACATGTGTTTAGTTGATTTTAAAAGTCAAGTTAGAAGGATTAACTTTTGTTTGCGAACAAGTTTAGAATTTACTAAACTATGTTCTAGTGATTACAAGTTTAAACCTTCGAATAAGATAGCTTTATATGTATGAATCGAATGATGTTATGAACATCATTACTACCTTAAGTTCCTTGGATAAACCTACTGGAAAAGAGAAAAATGGATCTAGCTTCAATGGATCCTTGGATGGCTCGAAGTTCTTGAAGCAGAATCATGACACGAAAACAAGTTCAAGTAAGATCATCACTTAAAATAAGATTGTTATAGTTATAGAAATTGAACCAAAGTTTGAATATGATTATTACCTTGTATTAGAATGATAACCTACTGTAAGAAACAAAGATTTCTTGAGGTTGGATGATCACCTTACAAGATTGGAAGTGAGCTAGCAAACTTGAAAGTATTCTTGATTTTATGAAACTAGAACTTTTGGAATTTATGAAGAACACTTAGAACTTGAAGATAGAACTTGAGAGAGATCAATTAGATGAAGAAAATTGAAGAATGAAAGTGTTTGTAGGTGTTTTTGGTCGTTGGTGTATGGATTAGATATAAAGGATATGTTATTTTGTTTTCATGTAAATAAGTCATGAATGATTACTCATATTTTTGTAATTTTATGAGATATTTCATGCTAGTTGCCAAATGATGGTTCCCACATGTGTTAGGTGACTCACATGGGCTGCTAAGAGCTGATCATTGGAGTGTATATACCAATAGTACATACATCTAAAAGCTATGTATTGTACGAGTACGAATACGGGTGCATACGAGTAGAATTGTTGATGAAACTGAACGAGGATGTAATTGTAAGCATTTTTGTTAAGTAGAAGTATTTTGATAAGTATCTTGAAGTCTTTCAAAAGTGTATGAATACATATTAAAACACTACATGTATATACATTTTAACTGAGTCGTTAAGTCATCGTTAGTCGTTACATGTAAATGTTGTTTTGAAACCTTTAGGTTAACGATCTTGTTAAATGTTGTTAACCCAATGTTTATAATATCAAAAGAGATTTTAAATTATTATATTATCATGATATTATGATGTACGAATATCTCTTAATATGATATATACACATTAAATGTCGTTACAACGATAATCGTTACATATATGTCTCGTTTCAAAATCATTAAGTTAGTAGTCTTGTTTTTACATATGTAGTTCATTGTTAATATACTTAATGATATGTTTACTTATCATAATATCATGTTAACTATATATATAACCATATATATGTCATCATATAGTTTTTACAAGTTTTAACGTTCGTGAATCACCGGTCAACTTGGGTGGTCAATTGTCTATATGAAACCTATTTCAATTAATCAAGTCTTAACAAGTTTGATTGCTTAACATGTTGGAAACATTTAATCATGTAAATATCAATCTCAATTAATATATATAAACATGGAAAAGTTCGGGTCACTACAATACCACCGTATGAGATGCTTTATGGGCGAAGGTGTCGAACTCCTATTTGTTGGGGTGAAGTGGGACAAAGGGAAATTGGGAGTACCAATTTGGTTTTAGAGACGAATAACAAGATTGAGATGATTCGGACTCGATTGAAGGCGGCGCAAGATAGACAAAAATCTTATGCCGATAAGCGTAGACAACCGATTGAGTTCCAAGAGGGTGACATGGTGATGCTTAAAGTTTCGCCATGGAAATGTATTATACGGTTTCGAAAATGGGGAAAGTTAGCTCCTCAATTTATTGGGCCATTTAAAATTTTAGTTCGTGTTGGTGAAGTTGCGTATCGTTTGGAATTACCAGAAGAGCTTGCGGGGATCCATAATACATTTCATGTTTCCCATCTCTGTAAGTGTCTTGAATTTGATTCTTCATGGGTGCCATTAGACGAGATTGAACTAAACAACAAGTTAGAGTATGTTGAGGAGCCGATTTCTATACTCGATGAAAAGGTGAAAAGGTTGAGGAATAAAGAGGTGAGAACTTTTAAAGTTCAATGGAGTCGTAGTAAAGGTTACGAGTTTACTTGGGAGCCCGAAGAGTTCGTGTTAGTTTATCTTCCCTCTTGTCATGAGGCTTGGATCATGAGGACGCACTCCGATTCAAGTGGGGGAGAGTTGTAAGACCCGATTATTTATTGTACAGAGATGTAAATAGGGTACATAAAGTGTGGATAGCAGTGTGTAATTAAACTGGGGTCAGAACCTGTTCAGACCACTTGTGCGTGTCACGCACGGTTAAGGGTGTGCGTGGTGCACACTTCCTGCTGATAGATTTCTATTTTAATTTAAATTGAACGTGGGGCATTTTGGTCGTTTCACTTGAGGCCGGATTTAAGGCCACTAAAAGGCTGGTTGGGGTCTTTAGTTCACTATCACCAACCACATCATCTCTCCCATTCAATTTTAGAGTGAGAAACACTTTGAGAGAGAGAAAGCTCAAATCAAGGAGGAAGAAGTTGATTTCGGGCCAAAGTGTGGGTATTAAAGTTGTTCATCTAATTACTAGCTATGTTGTGATTGTAGTGGTAAGCTCTAATCTTGATTTCCTTATTTTAATTTGTTTAAGGGTTAGGGTTTTGGGTTAGTGATGAGCATAAAACCCATATTTGGTGATTTTGGGTGTTCTTGGGTAAGATTGAGTCATGAGGACTCAATAGTAACTAATCTAGGGTTTCAAAGTGATAATTGATGTTTATGAGTCTTAAATGGTAGTTAATCACTAGCACACTTTGGGTTTAAGTGAATGGGTGTTATTTGAGTTAGTGGATAACCTAAAATGGGTGTGTTAACCTTGAAATGAGTCAAAGGAGTTTTGGGTGACCTAATTTGTCTAGTAAGTATGAAAATGCACTAAACTTTTGTTAATAAGTGTATTAAGACCATAATTAATTAATGTTAGAGATTTGGCGTAATCTCGACCTAGTGTAGGGTAAGGGTGCAAATGGGTCACATTTGCACTATGAGTCAAAATGACATCAGAGTGGTGAGTGAGTTGGTTGACCAACTTGATTGCGTGATTGATTATATGCATGATGTAATAGGTACGTTACATTGAAGGTTTTAAGCTCGGTTATCATTCACAAAAGGCGTTAAGGTGAGTGGGATGTTTATGCATGTATGTATATAGTATATTTATTTATATGCTATGGCATGATCCACATAGCCGGAAGTGCCATAGTGTGTGCGAGTGTGCTATGATGTGAACCACAGAGCTGATGACATCATGGTACGTGTATTGTGTTGTGAACCACGGAGCCGGTAACACCAAAGTGTGAACCAAGGAGCCGGTAGCACTATAAAAGAGTATGACTCAAATGCGTAGTGACGTGAACCAAGGAGCCGGTAGAATCATAGCATTACGTATGGTGTGAACCACGGAGCCGATAGCACCATGACGCGTGTATGGTTAACCATATAGTTTGTGTATGTATTGTAGTGTAGCACATTATATTTTGGAGTATATGCTATAGTTTATGCTAGTTGCAGAAATGGAGGTTATTAGCTTTATACTTGGAGTTCGTATGCTAATATTACATTGCTAGCATATTTGTAGTATGTGAGTAGGTGGTTGCAAGTAGATATATTATATATGAACGTGTATACTTATTGCACTCACTAAGCGTTATGCTTAACCTCTCGTTGTTTACTTTTTTATAGGCTCCGGCGTGGACAAGGGAAAGGGTATTCGTTTGGACTAGTGACCTCGCTTTTCTTTTGATAGGAGAAGCTTTTAGGAGTGTTAGCTTTTGGAAGTTCGACCAAGATTTGGGTAGTTTAACCCCAAACACCATGCTCAAAGTGTCGTTTGAAATTTAAACTAATGTGGTCGAAACTTATATTTTTTACCAAACGCCCGGTGTCGTAAAACTCATTTTATTATTGGAACGTGTTAGTTTTACTTATTATAATGTGTTGTGAAAAGCGTTTCGTCCAAAAGTGTCGGGAAGTGGGAGATCTTTAATCAAGAATTGGGAAATCCGGACAGAGGTTGTCAGGCCTTGTGCACGCAGCGCACCTCAAGGGTTGCGCACCGCGCACCCTGCTATTTAAAAAAAAAAATATTTTCCTGTTTACGGTCGGATAACGGGTTGGGTCGTTACACTTTTAGAAACTCAGAATTGTTGCTACCAGGTGAAGGACCATGTCGAATATTATCGAAACTATCTGGATTAGTACATCTCACAATGCACCCATATTTACCCCATAAATAATATTTATCAATGGCAACCCTTCTTGTTATTAACTGTAACGACCCGTCAAAATCGCCATTAATAGTGCCGTTAACTTAGGTCCCGTTACGTGGTCATAGTGCCTAAATGAGACGCGTTTGACCAAAATTATGTCGCATTCATTTGAAACGTGCATGACTTGCAAAGTTTTAAGTTACCAAATGGTTCAACAATAAGTTTAAGTTTACAAAAGTGGCAATGTATAAATGAGATAATTTGCGACATAATAAGTTGAAAATCACGGTTGCTATAAATAGCGTCAGTATGTAAATAATATGCTTGAATCCAAAGGTGCTATCACTAGCGTATGCATGTATGCTTGACCACAAGCAAGTAAATCAAAGTGTGCAGAAGCATGTATCAAGTAGCCAAGATTGAACCTGAGAAACATATAGAAAACTGTCAATGAAAAACGTTGGTGAAATCATAGGTGTATTTGTAAACGTTGTTTTTGAACCACAAGATTTTAAATTTCCATAACGTTGATTATCTAAATCGTTTGCATTCCAAAAGTACGTTCGCGAGCACCCAATTATCAAACTTAACTATTTTGTACCCTGTTACGTAGTATTAGAACATACACTATACTCGAAAATATATTTCATCCGCTAACGGTAGTGAACCGACTGAATGAGTGCTCGTCAAGCCCATGTGATCACATAACATAAGTTCACATTTACACCCTACAAGTGTAACTAATGATAATTGAATTGAGGCTTTTTGTTCTAACTCACTGTGGAATGTTTGTTTTCGTACTTGTGTTCAAAGCATAAAGTATGATACCTATATGTTTCTCATCCCATGATTTAAAAGTATAAAAGTTGTTGAAAAGATGGGTCTATTATCTCACCGTAGTTGCATGCCAAAGTACTTGTAATTAAACGTTGTGCAAATGAAAGTTGCTTAGCCTTGACCTAAACAAATAAGTTGTATCAATTACGGGTTACGACACAAGGTCTGGTGAAATATGTTCAATTAGTCCTATGGCTTGTTACTACTCGATTAATATAGCATGTGAATCAAGTTGTCAAGTTTCATGCAAGATATAAGTGTAAAAGCACGTTAAAACGATTGCATAAGTGTTTGGTCAAGTTTGACTAAAAGTCAAACTTAGTTAAAGCCAAAGTCAACAGGGTCGGGTCGGGGATCCGACAATTTTTCTTCAATTAGTAATCATATATGAACATGTTGGCCAAGTTTCATGTTAATCGGAGGTGCGTAGCATAGTTAGAATTAAATGGTAAACGACCAAGCAAAGCAGAAATCTGCAGTTCATTTGGACGGCATCCAAAATGGCTAGACGGCATCCAGCAATGAAGGCCTAGATGGCGTCCAAGGTTTTGGAAGGCGTCCAAACACCTGGATAGCTGAAGTTGCAGAAAATTCACAAGTGCACGAACCAAACTTCACCCAAACACATTTTATGATCCGAAAACATTCGAAACGTCATATCATACATCGTTGGAAAGGCATTTTGACAAGGAATATAACTAAACATGTTTCATAAATCAAATTTATCATTTACAACAACAAAATCCTCGTCGAATGATCGTTAAAAGTTCATTATCAAAGTTTCAAGTTCGTAAAATGCATTTCATGATTCGGACGTTGAACGTACATATATAGTATGCAATTTTGAAGGTAATTACGCATACAATACAACTAAACACTTACCAACAACATTTCAAAGCATTTAGTGCATCAAAAGTTCGTTTTAAAAGCTATCAAACCCTAACCAAGAATCACAAAATCAATAATCATGTTAATGTAAGGTTTTTATGTCATCCAACATACTAAAAGGAAGCTAATGATGCTAGTAACACTTTTAACACATAAGATTTAACATCTAATAACATTTAATCAACCAAAATCAAAGGTTTGGCAAACCCTTCTTCAAGTGTTCATGCTAGTTACTCAAAACGACAAGATCGAGCAAATAAAGCACATATTCATGTTAGACTCGAGCCATAGACACTAACTAACACTATTTCAAGTCAAGAACATCAAGAACAAGAAATCTAGAGTTTTAGAAAAGTTACCCAAACGAGATGAAATTGGTATCAAGTTGTAGAGGATGAAGAGAGGATTCCAAATATGCAATTCGTTTTGATGTTAGCTTCTCGGTTTGGATTTAGATGATGAATCAAGGATTTGGAGTTTGAGAGCAAAATAATGGAAGTAAGAAAGAGAGATGAGATTGAATGAATGAGTGGTGGTGGTGGGTTGACTAGTTGACCTAGTCAACTAGTTCGTCCACTTGGCAACTTTAGTCCCTCGAGTTTGAAAGCAGGTGCGTGAATTAACCGAACGAATTATTTTAAACACGTGAGAGTAAACGAAAGATGTTATAATCCAATAATGGGAATATTAAGAATGTTAGTTAACGAAAAGTACGAATTTAGATAACAAAAGATATTATCAAAAAAAAAAGACGGGCGTTAAAATGAATTAACGGAAAAAGTCGGGTTGCTACATTACCCACACCTTAAAAGAAATTTCGTCCCGAAATTTAGTTGGAAGTAGTAGTCGTTGTTTCTTCCTCTAGATCTTGCGTTGCCAATTCTACGAATAAGTAAGGGTACTTCTTTTGCACGTGATCTTGGCATTCTAACGAACTTTGACGATCGGGATTTTACGTTGTTTAAGGTTTGGTTGGACGATCCATAATTTAGACCTGTTTTCCTATGAAGTGGAGTTTGTCATCGATAGTAAGCTCATTTAAAGGAATAACAAGTTCTTGTTCGCCAAGACACTTCCTTAAGTTTGATACATGGAATGTAGGGTGAATGGAGTCCAATTGAGTCGGAAGATCAAAACGGTAAGCAACGGGTCCAATACGCTCCAAGATTTTAAAAGGATCCAAATGTCGCGGATTTAGCATTCTACGTTTTCCGAAACGGATTACACCTTTCCAAGGTGCGATATTTAATATTACGCGATCACCCACTAGGAATTCGAGAGGCTTACGTCTAACATCGGCATAGTGGCGATTACGGGCCGTCTTGGATCTTTCTTGGATTTGAACAATCTTAACGGTTATTTCATGAATGAGTTCGGGTTCGGTAGTTTGGTTGTCACCTACTTCGGTTCAACGAATAAGAGAACGACATTTGCAGCTATATAAAGTTTCGAAAAGGTGCGGCGTTAATACTCGAATGATAACTATCATTGTAAGAGGAATCAATTAAAGGCAACAATACAAGTTTGTGATATGTTTTCCAAGGTTTGAATCGTATGTTTGCTTGGTCCGTCGTTTTGTGGATGATGCGCGGTACTCATGTTTAAACGTATTCGCAAGGCTTCTTGTAAGGCACTCCGAAATCTAGAAGTGAGACGAGCATCTCGATTCGAAACAAAAGATAAAGGAACACCGTGTTGAGATAGAATTCCTATAATGTATAGTTGTACAAGTATTTCCCATCTTGTCAGTTTCTGAAGAACGTTTGTCGGGACAAGTTTCTTATCGGTTTCTGAAAATGTTTGTTAGGACTATTCACCCTCGTGGCGAATACTAGTATAACGTGAAGAGTCTCTCTCTCCATTGAGAATTTAGATAAAGGTTTTCCTTACACGGAAGTACGAGTACAATGCGAGAGAGGTTTCCACCTCGATGTGAGCATATCAATCGTTTCGTAGTTCGTCGATAGAAGTGTGCGAAGACGAGATAGTATACACGTGTAACATATGTTTTGAAGTTGAAAGAATTGGTCATTCATTCAAAAGCATAAATAGGATTTGGAAATATCAAGATGTGTCCCTGGTATGGTTGTTGTCAATATTCTCGAAGTTTTCGGATGGCAACAAGGAAAAATAAAGTCATGTACATGGCACATGATGGTGATTAGGTTGATCGAGTCCAATCACCATCACAAGTCATTAGAACTTTGGTATGACTTACCATAATATAACTACGTTGATCGAGTGTCGTCATATTATGCTAACTCATACCTCCATTCCCACATAACTCCATAGAATCAAGTTCGTGTTATCGTGAAGATTTAAAATGAACAAAGTATAACGGCATCTCTAACGTGACTCGTATTAAATTGAAAGAATTAGTGCAACTCTGAAGATGCGTTCCCCGAGGGAAGTGTATAACTGGTTGTTCACGTTGATGCGGTTCAAGTCAAACAATAATGTCTTTAGGTACGAAATGAATAACGAATTATGATAACGAATAGTACGCAACTGTAGTACTAAATAGTGATGACGATACTCATCTAGAGTAGTGGTGGTAGTAACAAGAAGTGGTACATAGTGAAGAACACCGGTGTAGCATCGGTAATGGTTAATGATTGCCATAGTGGTGGAAGCTTTATAACACTTTTGGATAGTAAGTTGGAACGGTGGTGAATAACAACCTGGGAGACAAAGTTCCCGAACTAGGGTAACGAATGAAGTCGTCGTCATCCTTACGTGTGTGAATCTTGAATTTATGCGTGTTACCAGAAAGTGGCAGAATACGGATTCTCATGACGAGAGTTAGGTACAATTAGGAGGTTTACCTAAGAAAGTTTCAAGTATAATGCACAAGTAGTCAAGTAAGTGCTATCTATAGCGAATGCAAGTCAGAGTGCAATGATTAACTATCCGGTTGTAGTCTAGATTCACTAATGCATCCTAACGACTCTGTCAGACACACTAATGCACATCCTAGATCCCTACAACCAATGCTCTGTTACCATCTGTAATGACCCGTCAAAATCGCCATTGACGGCGCCGTTAACTTAGGTCCCGTTATGTGGTCATAGTCCTTAAATGAGACGCGTTTGACCAAAATTATGTCACATTCATTTGAAACGTGCATGACTTGCGACATAATAAGTTGACAACAAGTTTAAGTTTACAAAAGTGGTAATGTATAAATGAGATAACTTGCGACATAATAAGTTGAAAATCACGGTTGCTATAAATAGCGTCAGTATGTAAACAATATGCTTGAATCCAAAGGTGCTATCACTAGCGTATGCATGTATGCTTGACCCCAAGCAAATAAATCAAAGTGTGCAGAAGCATGTATCAAGTAGCCAAGTATGAACCTGAGAAACATATAGAAAACTGTCAACGAAAAACGTTGGTGAAATCATAGGTGTATTTGTAAACGTTGTCTTTGAACCACAAGATTTTGTATTTCCATAACGTTGATTATCTAAATCGTTTGCATTCCAAAAGTACGTTCGCGAGCACCCAATTATCAAACTTAACTGTTTTGTACCCTGTTACGTAGTGTTAGAACATACACTATACTCGAAAAAATATTTCATCCGCTAACGGTAGCGAACCGTCCGAATGAGGGCTCGTCAAGCCCACGTGATCACATAACATAAGTTCACGTTTACACCCTGCAAGTGTAACTAATAATAATTGAATTGAGGCTTTTTGTTCTAACTCGTTGTGGAATGTTTGTTTTCGTAATTGTGTTCAAAGCATAAAATATGATACGTATATGTTTCTGATGTGTGCGAGGTGTACTAGGAAATAGTATTATTTTTTACAACGAAATACTATTAAATACGATACAATTTTACACAAGTTATTTATTAATTTATAGAATGGATATACCTAAACCTTGCTACAACACTTATAGGTAGTGTACCTAATCGTACAATAGTGTATTTTTTAGTAAGTCCGGTTCGTTCCACAGGGAGACTTTAAACAAGCTTAACGCTATATAATTGTAAAAATACAAAAATATATATAAGTAATATTATTATTATAAAGGGGGGTTTTTTACCGTTTAATGACCGGTTTGTCAATTTTAAAACTTTAGTAGCAGTTAAAACATAATGTAAAATATTAAAAATAAATATAACTTAATTTAAAGCGTAAAGTAAATAACGATAATGAAATTACGATAAATAAAAGTGCGATAAAATAAAATTGTGATAATTAGAGAGTACGATAATTAAAATTGCAATTAAATAAAATGACAATAAATAAAAGTGCGATAATTAAAAGTGCAATTAAATATGAAATATATAAATTATGCTTATTTAAACTTTCGTAATCATGATGTTTGACGTGTTGATTTTAGTTTATTACCATGGGTTAATTGTCCTTTGTCCTGGATTATTCGATATGTCCATACGGATTTATCCATAATAGTCCATCAGTCATAATCATAAAGTGCGAAAGTCTTCGTCAAATTATTCTTATTCCCGAAGTCAAATATTCCAACTAATTGGGGATTCGAATTGTAACAAGGTCCTAATACTTTATTTAATGAATACACCAGGTTATCGACTGTGTGTAGTCCAAGGTTTTACTACTTTGTTAACAATTATACCAATTACCCTTGAATGTAATCCACCCCTGTTTCAACAAATCTATTAACTCTTAATCCAGTTCCGTATCCAGTAAAATGAATAAATATTGGTATTTATAGATATCCCGCCCACCGTACCCAGTCAAGCGTATGTGGTTATATATAAATACATCAAATTATAAGTCTATATATTAAATTAACGAGGTATCGTTTAGTTAATATAAAACCCATTAATAGCCCATAGTCTAATTTCCACAAGTGTCGTTCTTTTGTCCAAACCCCAATTATGGTCCAAAGCCCAATTACCCAATTTTAATATTTAGCTCAACATCATGATTACTTCGGCATTAAATAAGCATAATAATAACTTAGCTACGAGACATTAATTTAAAAATAACATTAACCATAACTTACAGTGATTAAAAATAGCGTAGCGTTACACGAACAGAATTTCGACTTACACCTTTACAACATTCGCTAAAATACCCTTATTATTAAAATTAAAATTAAAATTATAATATATATATATATATATATATATATATATATATATATATATATATATATATATATATATGTTTACGTTCAGAGAAGGAAAGAAAAAGATGTGTTATATTTGCTCAAAAACTGCGAAATTTATAGATGTGGCCTCACACCTACTGCCATGCGATCGCATGGATTTTTGCCTTCCAGGCCATGCGATCGCATGGCCACTTTTTCCAGCTCACATGAGCTTGTTTCTTTCTTTGCCGACGTTTATAATATATAATATAATATATATATTAATTTTAAGAATTAATTATATATTATATTATATTCATGTGCATAGTTGACTCATAATTTTTAGTCCGTTGCGTCGATCATTGAGAGTTGACTCTGGTCCCGGTTTCGGATTTTCGAACGTCCTTGCGTACAATTTAATATCTTGTATTTTGCGTTTCGCGTCTTGTACTCTTGTAATTTTGAGACGTTTCTCATCAATAATTGGAACCACTTTAATTGTATTTTGTACTTTTAAGCTTTTTGGTCGTTTGCGTCTTCAATTCGTCGAATCTGTCTTTTGTCTTCACCTTTTATTATTTAAACGAATATCACTTGTAAATAGGACAATTGCAACTAAAAGCTTGTCTTTCTTGAGGGATAATGCTATGAAATATATGTTCGTTTTTAGCATTATCAAATATTCCCACACTTGAGCGTTGCTTGTCCTCAAGCAATATAGTCTTGAAATAAAAATACTAGAATCACTTCTTTATTCTTCACACTTTGTACATCAGTGATTTCTATACGGCGGTATGAACAATGGTAGTAACGTTGTGGTTTACAGTCCCACATGACTATAAAAATTTAGATCCTTTAAGGAAATTGGATCTTTATGAAAACATTTGATCTTTTGAAAATTTAATCTAGCTTTTACCCTAGATAAGTTTTCCGGAATAACCCTTCACCGGTGTTCGCAAATTGTTTTTATGGGTTTGGTGGGTTTCAGATTTGAAAATTTTAGCTCAAAACTTGCGGTTTTGTGTCACCCACTTGCTAACCTTGTATTGGGAAAGCAACACGTCCAGTTTACTTGTTCCGTATATTACCTTTCAGTAAACTACCGTCCGGTTGTGAAGGAAAGCGTTGAACAAGCAACTGTTAAGGCAATGTCCCCTGACATGCTTTTAATTATGGTCTATAATGTGTCGGATGCAATTACTATCCTTGGTAGGAGCAATAGTAAAGCTCACCCTTATAATTTTTCGGTTTGGCACAAGGTCCTGTCTTTGACCATACTATGCAACCACCGTTCTTACGGTTGACACCCGATTTGGTTCAGGTGACCTAATGAATTCCAGGTGAATTCCTAGGATTTTACGTTCAATGGTAATGAACGCATTAAAAATGGGTTTTCAGAAAACAAATCGGTTTGTAATTTTGATCAAAATATTTTCTCGTTCAAGCTCGAGTTTAGATATCATCGAATTCCATGAGTTTGTAATTCTCAATCTTTAAGGTCAATATCTAGGATTGAGTAATATCGGGCTTTAAAAGCTGATTTTTAATCTTTAAGGAGATTATCCTTTCTGGGGGTCTGATTCATTAGTCTTATCAAGCTAATTTGCACGGCGCCCTCCCCATTTTACGAGATAGATCCTCTCATGGTTAGGATAAGTCTGACCACTTGGCGACCCTGTTTGATGCTGAGGTCCATGGATTTTCAGCTGATTTTCGAGAAAACTTTTCAAGGTTTTTCGTAGACTCTACAACTTGTCTGGACGACAACTTCATGATCTAAATCAAGAAGCTCGTGTCTTTTTTGGAAGACTTTACTTCCTTTTAATGATGGCATTGATTCATCGTGTAGATCCATCTTTCTTTCAAATATCTTACAATTTACCGGGTAAAACGGTTAATTTTGTTCAAAACAAAAGTATCTTCAATTATTTGTACAAAAATATGTGATATATGTTCAAAATAACTTGGTAAATTTTCCCACACTTGGCTTTTAGTTTTTTCTTTCTTTGCCTTTTTATTGTCCTCTATTCTATTTTAAATGAATTCTAATATTTTGGGTTGTTTCTCAATTTATGTCCTTTCCGAGGTAACAATAATTTCGGTGTTAACACCTAGTTTTATCGTTCATAAATATGTATAAACATGATTTTAAATTCATTTAATTGAAAATTTTGAAAATTTTACTTGAATTGGGTAGTCAGTATATAAGACTAGGGCTGTTCTTTATTATCATAGAGCACTAGATTCTAATACAACTACTGCGTTACTAGTATTTTTAATGGTAACTAAGTGTTTAAATTTAAAATTTTAAAAATCCGAAAGAATTTAACCCCTTCATACACTTAAGATCTTGCAATGCCCTCATTTGCAAGAAATCAGTAACAATTTAAATTATTGAGGGTGATTAGCGTAGAAAACGATTAAATTTTACCAAAGTTTCCAAACATATTCGCGTTTGTTTTAAAAGCAAAGATTTTTGGTTTTTTTTTTATTGTTTTTGGCATACTTTAATTCAATAAGATTCAAAATAATGATAATAAAATTTCTCATCCCTCCCTCGGGTAAAGCAATTTCGGTTCAACCACCTAGTTTTCAACTCACGACAAATTTTAAATATCAAATTTTTAACTTAATGAAATAAAGTAAATTTTTGTTTTTAAATTCACACCAAATAAAGTAAATTTTTGTTTTTAAATTCACACCAAACTTAAATTTAAAATGCATAAAATTAAAAATTCATATTATAAAAATTGAAAATTCACACCAAACTTTTATTATATTTTTATTTTTATACATACAAACTTATATTAAAAATATTAATTTTTCAAATATTTACAAACTTAAATATTTTGATTTAAAAAATTACATTAATAATTTAATATTAATTTTAAAAACAAAGTAAAAATAAAATTTAAAATCTTTTTGGTCTTTTATCCCACTTTAATCAATCAAATATTATCAAAAATATACGCCCCTCTTTTCGGTAAAGTAATTTCGGCTATATTACCTAGTTTTACTCTTGACGAATTTCTGAAATATTTTGGGTTGATTGATTAAAGATATTTATACCTTAAGAATAAACGGTAAATTTCACAGTGATGTAATAAATTTTTGTATGATATCAATAATTTCGGTCGCAAAACCTAATTTTATTGAGTACCAATTTAATACTTTATAGCGAACGATTTAGCGTTTATTATCAAAAGGTTAAAAGCAATAAAATAAAAACAAAAACTGTACATACTTACCTGTGAAATAGAATTCTTAGTGACCTGCTTTAGCCCACTCATAAGATAGTCGAACAAATTGGTTTTCCATAGCTACATAGGCGTAACCTCAAGCATTCAACTTTTTTTCTTCGAAACATATGAACGGTCCATCTCTGCATAAAGTAATGAATTCGGTATTGGAATATGTCTGATTCGTCGAGCATTTTCCTTCGTGTGACCATTTTCCGCATTTGTGACATCTTTCAAGGTGTCGTGTGAAATGTCCCGTTCTTATTGATTAAAAACGTTCCATATTAATTGATTTCATTGCGAGGTTTTGACCTCTATATGAGACGTTTTTCAAAGACTGCATTCATTTTAAAACAAACCATAACTTTATTTCATCAATAAAGGTTTAAAAAGCTTTACGTAGATTATCAAATAATGATAATCTAAAATATCCTGTTTACACACGACCATTACAAAATGGTTTACAATACAAATATGTTACAACAAAATAAGTTTCTTGAATGCAGTTTTTACACAATGTCATACAAACATGGACTCCAAATCTCGTCCTTATTTAAGTATGCGACAGCGGAAGCTCTTAATAATCACCTGAGAATAAACATGCTTAAAACGTCAACAAAAATGTTGGTGAGTTATAGGTTTAACCTATATATATCAAATCATAATAATAGACCACAAGATTTCATATTTCAATACACATCCCATACATAGAGATAAAAATCATTCATATGGTGAACACCTGGTAACCGACATTAACAAGATGCATATATAAGAATATCCCCATCATTCCGGGACACCCTTCGGATATGATATAAATTTCGAAGTACTAAAGCATCCGGTACTTTGGATGGGGTTTGTTAGGCCCAATAGATCTATCTTTAGGATTCGCGTCAATTAGGGTGTCTGTTCCCTAATTCTTAGATTACCAGACTTAATAAAAAGGGGCATATTCGATTTCGATAATTCAACCATAGAATGTAGTTTCACGTACTTGTGTCTATTTTGTAAATCATTTATAAAACCTGCATGTATTCTCATCCCAAAAATATTAGATTTTAAAAGTGGGACTATAACTCACTTTCACAGATTTTTACTTCGTCGGGAAGTAAGACTTGGCCACTGGTTGATTCACGAACCTATAACAATATATACATATATATCAAAGTATGTTCAAAATATATTTACAACATTTTTAATATATTTTGATGTTTTAAGTTTATTAAGTCAGCTGTCCTCGTTAGTAACCTACAACTAGTTGTCCACAGTTAGATGTACAGAAATAAATTGATAAATATTATCTTGAATCAATCCATGACCCAGTGTATACGTATCTCAGTATTGATCACAACTCAAACTATATATATTTTGGAATCAACCTCAACCCTGTATAGCTAACTCCAACATTCACATATAGAGTGTCTATGGTTGTTCCGAAATATATATAGATGTGTCGACATGATAGGTCGAAACATTGTATACGTGTCTATGGTATCTCAAGATTACATAATATACAAAACAAGTTGATTAAGTTATGGTTGGATTAGATTTGTTACCAAGTTTCACGTAGCTAAAATGAGATAAATTATCCAATCTTGTTTTACCCATAACTTCTTCATTTTAAATCCGTTTTGAGTGAATCAAATTGCTATGGTTTCATATTAAACTATATTTTATGAATCTAAACAGAAAAAGTATAGGTTTATAGTCAGAAAAATAAGTTACAAGTCATTTTTGTAAAGGTAGTCATTTCAGTCGAAAGAACGACGTCTAGATGACCATTTTAGAAAACATACTTCCACTTTGAGTTTAACCATAATTTTTGGATATAGTTTCATGTTCATAATAAAAATCATTTTCTCATAATAACAACTTTTAAATCAAATTTTATCATAGTTTTTTATTAACTAACCCAAAACAGCCCGCGGTGTTACTATGACGGCGTAAATCCAGTTTTACGGTGTTTTTCGTGTTTCCAGGTTTTAAATCATTAAGTTAGCATATCATATAGATATAGAACATGTGTTTAGTTGATTTTAAAAGTCAAGTTAGAAGGATTAACTTTTCTTTGCGAACAAGTTTAGAATTAACTAAACTATGTTCTAGTGATTACAAGTTTAAACCTTCGAATAAGATAGCTTTATATGTATGAATCGAATGATGTTATGAACATCATTACTACCTTAAGTTCCTTGGATAAACCTACTGGAAAATAGAAAAATGGATCTAGCTTCAACGGATCCTTGGATGGCTCGAAGTTCTTGAAGCAGAATCATGACACGAAAACAAGTTCAAGTAAGATCATCACTTGAAATAAGATTGTTATAGTTATAGAAATTGAACCAAAGTTAGAATATGATTATTACCTTATATTAGAATGATAAGCTACTGTAAGAAACAAAGATTTCTTGAGGTTGGATGATCACCTTACAAGATTGGAAGTGAGCTAGCAAACTTGAAAGTATTCTTGATTTTATGTAACTAGAACTTGTAGAATTTATGAAGAACACTTAGAACTTGAAGATAGAACTTGAGAGAGATCAATTAGATGAAGAAAATTGAAGAATGAAAGTGTTTGTAGGTTATTTTGGTCATTGGTGTATGGATTAGATATAAAGGATATGTAATTTTGTTTTCATGTAAATAAGTCATGAATGATTACTCATATTTTTGTAATTTTATGAGATATTTCATGCTAGTTGCCAAATGATGGTTCCCACATGTGTTAGGTAACTCACATGGGCTTCTAAGAGCTGATAATTGGAGTGTATATACCAATAGTACATACATCTAAAAGCTGTGTATTGTACGAGTACGAATACGGGTGCATACGAGTAGAATTGTTGATGAAACTGAACGAGGATGTAATTGTAAGCATTTTTGTTAAGTAGAAGTATTTTGATAAGTGTATTGAAGTCTTTCAAAAGTATATAAATACATATTAAAACACTACATGTATATACATTTTAACCGAGTCGTTTAGTCATCGTTAGTCGTTACATGTAAGTGTTGTTTTGAAACCTTTAGGTTAACGATCTTGTTAAATGTTGTTAACCCAATGTTTATAATATCAAATGAGATTTTAAATTATTATATTATCATGATATTATCATGTATGAATATCTCTTAATATGATATATATACATTAAATGTCTTTACAACGATAATCGTTACATATATGTCTCGTTTAAAAATCATTAAGTTAGTAGTCTTGTTTTTACATATGTAGTTCATTGTTAATATACTTAATGATATGTTTACTTATCATAGTATCATGTTAACCATATATATATCCATATATATGTCATCATATAGTTTTTACAAGTTTTAACGTTCGTGAATCACCGGTCAACTTGGGTGGTCAATTGTCTATATGAAACATATTTCAATTAATCAACTCTTAACAAGTTTGATTGCCTAACATGTTGGAAACATTTAATCATGTAAATATCAATCTCAATTAATATATATAAACATGGAAAAGTTCGGGTCACTACAGTACCTACCCGTTAAATAAATTTCGTCCCGAAATTTTAAGCTGTTGAAGGTGTTGACGAATCTTCTGGAAATAGATGCGAGTATTTCTTCTTCATCTGATCTTCACGCTCCCAGGTGAACTCGGGTCCTCTACGAGCATTCCATCGAACCTTAACAATTGGTATCTTGTTTTGCTTAAGTCTTTTAACCTCACGATCCATTATTTCGACGGGTTCTTCGATGAATTGGAGTTTTTCGTTGATTTGGATTTCATCTAACGGAATAGTGAGATCTTCTTTAGCAAAACATTTCTTCAAATTCAAGACGTGGAAAGTGTTACGTACAGCCGTGAGTTGTTGAGGTAACTCAAGTCGGTAAGCAACTGGTCCGACACGATCAATAATCTTGAATGGTCCAATATACCTTGGATTTAATTTCCCTCGTTTACCAAATCGAACAACGCCTTTCCAAGGTGCAACTTTAAGCATGACCATCTCTCCAATTTCAAATTCTATATCTTTTCTTTTAATGTCACCGTAGCTCTTTTGTCGACTTTGGGCGGTTTTCAACCGTTGTTGAATTTGGATGATCTTCTCGGTAGTTTCTTGTATAATCTCCGGACCCGTAATCTGTCTATCCCCCACTTCACTCCAACAAATCGAAGACCTGCACTTTCTACCAGAAAGTGCTTCAAACGGCGCCATCTCAATGCTTGAATGGTAGCTGTTGTTGTAGGAAAATTCTGCTAACGGTAGATGTCGATCCCAACTGTTTCCGAAATCAATAACACATGCTCGTAGCATGTCTTCAAGCGTTTGTATCGTCCTTTCGCTCTGCCCATCAGTTTGTGGATGATAGGCAGTATTCATGTCTAGACGAGTTCCTAATGCTTGCTGTAATCTCTGCCAGAATCTTGAAATAAATCTGCCATCCCTATCAGAGATAATAGAGATTGGTATTCCATGTCTGGAGACGACTTCCTTCAAATACAGTCGTGCTAACTTCTCCATCTTGTTATCTTCTCTTATTGGCAGGAAGTGTGCTGATTTGGTGAGACGATAAACTATTACCCAAATAGTATCAAAACCACTTGCAGTCCTTGGCAATTTAGTGATGAAATCCATGGTAATGTTTTCCCATTTCCATTCCGGGATTTCGGGTTGTTGAAGTAGACCTGATGGTTTCTGATGCTCAGCTTTGACCTTAGAACACGTCAAACATTCTCCTACGTATTTAGCAACATCGGCTTTCATACCCGGCCACCAAAAATGTTTCTTGAGATCCTTGTACATCTTTCCCGTTCCAGGATGTATTGAGTATCTGGTTTTATGAGCTTCTCTAAGTACCATTTCTCTCATATCTCCAAATTTTGGTACCCAAATCCTTTCAGCCCTATACCGGGTTCCGTCTTCCCGAATATTAAGATGCTTCTCCGATCCTTTGGGTATTTCATCCTTTAAATTTCCCTCTTTTAAAACTCCTTGTTGCGCCTCCTTTATTTGAATAGTAAGGTTATTGTGAATCATTATATTCATAGATTTTACTCGAATGGGTTCTCTGTCCTTTCTACTCAAGGCGTCGGCTACCACATTTGCCTTCCCCGGGTGGTAACAAATCTCAAAGTCGTAATCATTCAACAATTCAATCCACCTACGCTGCCTCATATTCAGTTGTTTCTGATTAAATATGTGCTGAAGACTTTTGTGGTCGGTATATATAATACTTTTGACCCCATATAAGTAGTGCCTCCAAGTCTTTAATGCAAAAACAACCGCGCCTAATTCCAAATCATGCGTCGTATAATTTTGTTCTTGAATCTTCAATTGTCTAGACGCATAAGCAATCACCTTCGTTCGTTGCATTAATACACAACCGAGACCTTGCTTTGATGCGTCACAATAAATCACAAAATCATCATTCCCTTCAGGCAATGACAATATAGGTGCCGTAGTTAGCTTTTTCTTCAATAACTGAAACGCTTTCTCTTGTTCATCCTTCCATTCAAATTTCTTCCCTTTATGCGTTAATGCAGTCAAGGGTTTTACTATTCTGGAAAAGTCTTGGATGAACCTTCTGTAGTAACCAGCTAGTCCTAAAAACTGGCGTATGTGTTTCGGAGTTTTCGGGGTTTCCCACTTTTCAACAGTTTCTATCTTTGCCGGATCCACCTTAATACCTTCTTTGTTCACTATGTGACCGAGGAATTGAACTTCTTCCAACCAAAATGCACACATTGAAAATTTAGCGTACAATTCTTCCTTCCTCAATACTTCTAACACCTTTCTCAAATGTTCACCGTGTTCTTGGTCATTCTTTGAGTAAATAAGTATGTCATCAATGAAAACAATGACAAACTTATCAAGGTATGGTCCACACACTCGGTTCATAAGGTCCATGAACACAGCTGGTGCATTAGCTAAACCAAACGGCATGACCATAAACTCGTAATGACCGTAACATGTTCTGAAAGCAGTCTTTGGAATATTATCTTCTTTCACCCGCATTTGATGATACCCGGAACTTAAGTCAATCTTTGAATAAACAGATGAGCCTTGTAGTTGATCAAATAAGTCGTCGATTCTCGGTAGTGGGTAGCGGTTCTTGATGGTAAGTTTGTTCAACTCTCGGTAGTCGATACACAACCTGAATGTACCATCTTTCTTCTTGACAAACAAAACAGGAGCCCCCCACGGTGATGTGCTTGGTCGAATGAAACCACGCTCTAAAAGTTCTTGTAATTGGCTTTGCAGTTCTTTCATCTCGCTGGGTGCGAGTCTGTAAGGAGCACGAGCTATTGGTGCAGCTCCTGGTACAAGATCTATTTGAAATTCAACGGATCGATGTGGGGGTAATCCCGGTAATTCTTTCGGAAATACATCGGGAAATTCTTTTGCGACGGGAACATCATTGATGCTCTTTTCTTCAGTTTGTACTTTCTCGACGTGTGCTAGAACAGCATAGCAACCTTTTCTTATTAGTTTTTGTGCCTTCAAATTACTAATAAGATGTAGCTTCGTGTTGCCCTTTTCTCCGTACACCATTAAGGGTTTTCCTTTTTCTCGTATAATGCGAATTGCATTTTTGTAACAAACGATCTCTGCTTTCACTTCTTTCAACCAGTCCATACCGATTATCACATCAAAACTCCCTAACTCTACTGGTATCAAGTCAATCTTAAATATTTCGCTACCCAGTTTAATTTCTCGATTCCGACATATATTATCTGCTGAAATTAATTTACCGTTTGCTAATTCGAGTAAAAATTTACTATCCAACGGTGTCAATGGACAACTTAATTTAGCACAAAAATCTCTACTCATATAGCTTCTATCCGCACCCGAATCAAATAAAACGTAAGCAGATTTATTGTCAATAAGAAACGTACCCGTAACAAGCTCCGGGTCTTCCTGTGCCTCTGCCGCATTAATATTGAAAACTCTTCCGCGGCCTTGTCCATTCGTGTTCTCCTGGTTCGGGCAATTTCTAATAATGTGGCCCGGTTTTCCACATTTATAACAAACTACATTGGCATAACTTGCTCCGACACTACTTGCTCCACCATTACTCGTTCCGACACCATTTGTTCCTTTCGTTCTATTAACCCCTGGTCCGTAGACCCCACACTTCGCCGCGCTATGACCATTTCTTTTACACTTGTTGCAAAATTTAGTGCAGAACCCCGAGTGATACTTTTCACACCTTTGGCATAGCTGCTTCTGATTGTTGTTGTTGTTGCGGTTATTATTGTTGTTGGGATGATTGTTGTAGTTGCTGTTGTTGTTGTTGTTGTTGTTGTTGTTGTTGTTGTTGTTGTTGTTGTTGTTGTTGTTGTTGTTGGGCCGTTTGTTGTAGTTGCGATTGATGTTGCGATTGTTGGGATAATTGTTGCGATTATTGTTGTAATTGCTGTTGTTGTTGTATTGGTGATTCTTATCACCGTTTTCCTCCCACTTTCTTTTGACTTGCTTCACATTGGCCTCTTCAGCAGTCTGTTCTTTAATTCTTTCTTCAATCTGGTTCACTAGTTTGTGAGCCATTCTACATGCCTGTTGTATGGAGGAGGGCTCATGTGAACTTATATCTTCTTGGATTCTTTCCGGTAATCCTTTCACAAACGCGTCGATCTTCTCTTCCTCATCTTCGAATGCTCCCGGACACAATAGGCATAATTCTGTGAATTATCTTTCGTACGTGGTAATATCAAATCCTTGGGTTCGTAACCCTCTAAGTTCTGTCTTGAGCTTATTGACCTCGGTTCTGGGATGGTACTTCTCGTTCATCAAGTGCTTGAATGCTGACCACGGTAGTGCATACGCATCGTCTTGTCCCACTTGCTCTAGATAGGTATTCCACCATGTTAACGCAGAACCTGTGAAGGTATGCGTAGCGTACTTCACTTTGTCCTCTTCAGTACACTTACTTATGGCAAACACCGATTCGACCTTCTCAGTCCACCGTTTCAATCCGATCGGTCCTTCGGTTTCATCAAATTCCAAAGGTTTGCAGGCAGTGAATTCTTTGTAGGTGCATCCTACACGATTTCCTGTACTGCTAGATCCAAGGTTATTGTTGGTATGTAGCGCAGCCTGTACTGTGGCTATGTTTGAAGCTAGAAAAGTACAGAATTCCTCTTCAATCATATTGATGGTGTGTCGAGTAGTCGGTGCCATTTCCTTCAAAATAGTCAAATGGAACAAGTTAATCATACAGAATATTAAGAGTAGTTAATAGTATTTCGTAGCATAATATGAACTCATTTATAAAAGCCTTTTCTTCATATTAGCATTTTATAAGTTTAAATTCGGGTAGTACCTACCCGTTAAGTTCATACATAGTAGCTAATATACAATTCAACTACTACAATTCTATATGAAAAACTGATTATAATAATATTTCGCGTTCAAACTTTTACATAATATTTTACAAACTTACAATACCGCTTATTTTACATATAGCATGAAATATAGCACACAATAAATTTGATACAAGATGGTTGTTAAGATAATTCTAGCTAGTACACAAGTCGTTCAGCAAAGGCAATAAAGATACGTAATTCATACGTCCAGAAACAAGTCATGCATTCTGGTTTTACTAGGATTACTTCCCATCCTTGGTCTTGTGGAACATAACCGTTATGGCCATTGATAAGACAGCGTGTTGTAACGTCGTCAAAGGGATGAGGGTTACGTAATGTCCAACAGTCCCGTAACAATCTAAAAACCTCATTTCTTACCCCAATTACCGACTCCGTCACTTGTGGGAACGTTTTGTTTAACAGTTGTAGCCCGATGTTCTTGTTCTCACTTTGGTGAGAAGCGAACATTACTAATCCGTAAGCATAAAATGCTTCTTTATGTTGCATGTTAGCCGCTTTTTCTAAATCACGAAGTCCAATATTCGGATATATTGAGTCAAAATAATTTCTTAACCCATTGCGTAAAATAGCATTTCGGTTCCCCGCAATATATGCGTCAAAGTAAACACATTGTAACTTATGGATTTCCCAATGTGATATCCCCCATCTTTCGAACGAAAGCCTTTTATAAACCAAGGCATTCTTGGAACGTTCTTCGAATGTCTTACAAACTGATCTCGCCTTAAATAGTTGTGCCGAAGAATTCTGACCGACTCTAGACAAGATTTCATCAATCATGTCTCCGGGTAGGTCTCTTAAAATATTGGGTTGTCTATCCATTTTGTGTTTTTATACTGTAAAATAGACAAGAGTTAGATTCATAAAAAAAATACTTATTAATACAAGCAATTTTTACATATATCATAAAGCATAAGCACACTATATTACATATATTACACCACACGAATACAACTATCTTATTCCGACTCGCTTGTTTCTTCTTCTTCGGTTTTAGTTCGTTTTGCCAAGTTTCTAGGGAAATATGATGTTCCCCTAATACGAGCCGTCGTTTTCCACATTAGTTTAGAAAAACCTGGTGGTTTTGAGGTTCCCGGGTCATTGTTACAACTTAAGGACTTCGGGGGTTGACGATACATATAAAGTTCATCGGGGTTGGAATTAGATTTTTCTATTTTTATGCCCTTTCCCTTATTATTTTCTTTTGCCTTTTTAAATTCAGTTGGGGTAATTTCTATAACATCATCGGAATTCTCGTCGGAATCCGATTCATCGGAGAATTGGTAATCCTCCCAATATTTTGCTTCCTTGGCGGAAACACTATTGACCATAATTAACCTTGGTCGGTTGGTTGAGGATTTTCTTTTACTTAACCATTTTATTATTTCCCCCACCGGTTCTATTTCTTCATCCGGTTCCGATTCTTCTTCTGGTTCCGATTCTTCTTCCGGTTCCGACTCTTCTTCCGGTTCCTCTTCGGAAACTTGTGAATCAGTCCACGAATCATTCCAATTTACATTTGACTCTTCATTAATATTAGGTGAGTCAATGGGACTTGTTCTAGAGGTAGACATCTATCACATAATATCAAACGCGTTAAGAGATTAATATATCACATAATATTCACATGTTAAAAATATATAGTTTCCAACAAAATTTGTTAAGCAATCATTTTTCAAGTAAACACGGTCGAAGTCCAGACTCACTAATGCATCCTAACAAACTCGATAAGACACACTAATGCAAAATTCTAGTTCTCTAAGACCAACGCTCGGATACCAACTGAAATGTCCCGTTCTTATTGATTAAAAATGTTCCATATTAATTGATTTCGTTGCGAGTTTTGACCTCTATATGAGACGTTTTTCAAAGACTGCATTCATTTTAAAACAAACCATAACCTTTATTTCATCAATAAAGGTTTAAAAAGCTTTACGTAGATTATCAAATAATGATAATCTAAAATATCCTGTTTACACACGACCATTACATAATGGTTTACAATACAAATATGTTACAACAAAATAAGTTTCTTGAATGCAGTTTTTACACAATGTCATACAAGCATGGACTCCAAATCTCACCTGAGAATAAACATGCTTAAAACGTCAACAAAAATGTTGGTGAGTTATAGGTTTAACCTATATATATCAAATCATAATAATAGACCACAAGATTTCATATTTCAATACACATCCCATACATAGAGATAAAAATCATTCATTTGGAAAACACCTGGTAACCGACATTAACAAGATGCATATATAAGAATATCCCCATCATTCTGGGACACCCTTCGGATATGATATAAATTTCGAAGTACTAAAGCATCCGGTACTTTGGATGGGGTTTGTTAGGCCCAATAGATCTATCTTTAGGATTCGTGTCAATTAGGGTGTCTGTTCCCTAATTCTTAGATTACCAGACTTAATAAAAAGGGGCATATTCGATTTCGATAATTCAACCATAGAATGTAGTTTCACGTACTTGTGTCTATTTTGTAAATCATTTATAAAACCTGCATGTATTCTCATCCCAAAAATATTAGATTTTAAAAGTGGGACTATAACTCACTTTCACAGATTTTTACTTCGTCGGGAAGTAAGACTTGGCCACTAGTTGATTCACGAACCTATAACAATATATACATATATATATCAAAGTATGTTCAAAATATATTTACAACACTTTTAATATATTTTGATGTTTTAAGTTTATTAAGTCAGCTGTCCTCGTTAGTAACCTACAACTAGTTGTCCACAGTTAGATGTACAGAAATAAATCGATAAATATTATCTTGAATCAATCCACGACCCAGTGTATACGTATCTCAGTATTGATCACAACTCAAACTATATATATTTTGGAATCAACCTCAACCCTGTATAGCTAACTCCAACATTCACATATAGAGTGTCTATGGTTGTTCCGAAATATATATAGATGTGTTGACATGATAGGTCGAAACATTGTATACGTGTCTATGGTATCTCAAGATTACATAATATACAAAACAAGTTGATTAAGTTATGGTTGGATTAGATTTGTTACCAATTTTCACGTAGCTAAAATGAGAAAAATTATCCAATCTTGTTTTACCCATAACTTCTTCATTTTAAATCCGTTTTGAGTGAATCAAATTGCTATGGTTTCATATTGAACTCTATTTTATGATCTAAATAGAGAAAGTATGGGTTTATAGTCGGAAAAATAAGTTACAAGTTGTTTTTGTAAAGGTAGTCATTTCAGTCGAAAGAACGACGTCTAGATGACCATTTTAGAAAACATACTTCCACTTTGAGTTTAACCATAATTTTTGGATATAGTTTCATGTTCATAATAAAAATCATTTTCTCATAATAACAACTTTTAAATCAAAGTTTATCATAGTTTTTAATTAACTAACCCAAAACAGCCCGCGGTGTTACTACGACGGCGTAAATCCAGTTTTACGGTGTTTTTCGTGTTTCCAGGTTTTAAATCATTAAGTTAGCATATCATATAGATAGAGAACATGTGTTTAGTTGATTTTAAAAGTCAAGTTAGAAGGATTAACTTTTGTTTGCGAACAAGTTTAGAATTAACTAAACTATGTTCTAGTGATTACAAGTTTAAACCTTCGAATAAGATAGCTTTATATGTATGAATCGAATGATGTTATGAACATCATTACTACCTTAAGTTCCTTGGATAAACCTACTGGAAAAGAGAAAAATGGATCTAGCTTCAACGGATCCTTGGATGGCTCGAAGTTCTTGAAGCAGAATCATGACACGAAAACAAGTTCAAGTAAGATCATCACTTGAAATAAGATTGTTATAGTTATAGAAATTGAACCAAAGTTTGAATATGATTATTACCTTGTATTAGAATGATAACCTACTGTAAGAAACAAAGATTTCTTGAGGTTGGATGATCACCTTACAAGATTGGAAGTGAGCTAGCAAACTTGAAAGTATTCTTGATTTTATGTAACTAGAACTTGTAGAATTTATGAAGAACACTTAGAACTTGAAGATAGAACTTGAGAGAGATCAATTAGATGAAGAAAATTGAAGAATGAAAGTGTTTGTAGGTGTTTTTGGTCATTGGTTTATGGATTAGATATAAAGGATATGTAATTTTATTTTCATGTAAATAAGTCATGAATGATTACTCATATTTTTGTAATTTTATGAGATATTTCATGCTAGTTGCCAAATGATGGTTCCTACATGTGTTAGGTGACTCACATGGGCTGCTAAGAGCTGATCATTGGAGTGTATATACCAATAGTACATACATCTAAAAGCTGTGTATTGTACGAGTACGAATACGGGTGCATACGAGTAGAATTGTTGATGAAACTGAACGAGGATGTAATTGTAAGCATTTTTGTTAAGTAGAAGTATTTTGATAAGTGTATTGAAGTCTTTCAAAAGTATATAAATACATATTAAAACACTACATGTATATACATTTTAACTGAGTCGTTAAGTCATCGTTAGTCGTTACATGTAAGTGTTGTTTTGAAACCTTTAGGTTAACGATCTTGTTAAATGTTGTTAACCCAATGTTTATAATATCAAATGAGATTTTAAATTATTATATTATCATGATATTATCATGTATGAATATCTCTTAATATGATATATATACATTAAATGTCTTTACAACGATAATCGTTACATATATGTCTCGTTTAAAAATCATTAAGTTAGTAGTCTTGTTTTTACATATGTAGTTCATTGTTAATATACTTAATGATATGTTTACTCATCATAGTATAATGTTAACTATATATATATATATCCATATATATGTCATCATATAGTTTTTACAAGTTTTAACGTTCGTGAATCACCGGTCAACTTGGGTGGTCAATTGTCTATATGAAACATATTTCAATTAATCAAGTCTTAACAAGTTTGATTGCTTAACATGTTGGAAACATTTAATCATGTAAATATCAATCTCAATTAATATATATAAACATGGAAAAGTTCGGGTCACTACATCGTGCTCTTCTTTTCGCTGCGGATTTCGATTTCCCTTTACCAAAATGTAACTTATTATTTTCGTTCCTGGATTCTTTTCTTACTCCGTCCAATTTACCTCTGATTAATGATACCAATTCACTTGGAAGGGTGTCATTATTACGTTTAGTGATCAAAGCGTGTAGCATTAGACCATGGTTTAATTCACAGGAAGTCTTCATCTCGTAAAACCTAAAAAAAATAAAAATTCAGAATGGGGGGAGAAGACTAGTTCTTTAGGGTCTGCTAGGGAACGACCATTCGGGTTTCATTCTCGAGAACTACACGAAAACAGAAAATCTAACTCTAACAGAAATACATATTACCCTAAAAAGATTCAAACCACCCCACACTTAGTTAGCTGTGGTATCGAAATTATGATTAACTTCGTTGTCAACTTCCATCGGATCATGTATGTAATGTTTAACTCTGTGACCATTAACTTTAAATTCAATCCCATTTGAATTTATTAACTCTACTGTTCCGTATGGGAAAACTCTTTTGACTATAAATGGTTCAGACCATCTTGATTTCAATTTTCCAGGAAATAGCTTGAATCGTGAATTGAAAAGAAGAACTCTGTCTCCTTCTTTAAATTCTTTTGAACTTCTGATTCTTTTATCATGCCATTTCTTCGTTCTTTCTTTATAGATTAACGAATTTTTGTATGCTTCATGTCTCAATTATTCTAATTCGTTTAATTGACTTAACTGTAGACGTCCGGCTTCATGTAATTCAAGATTACATGTCTTCAAAGCCCAAAATGCTTTGTGTTCAATTCCTACTGGAAGATGACATGCTTTTCCGTAAACGAGTTTAAAAGGTGTGGTTCCAATTGGAGTTTTGTAGGCTGTTCTAAAAGCCCAGAGTGCATCCTCCAATTTCATGGACCATTCCTTCGGATTTGATCCTACGGTTTTCTCTAGAATACGTTTTAAAGCTCGGTTGGTATTTTCAACTTGTCCACTTGTTTGTGGATGATAAGCAGTGGAGATTTTATGAGTTACTCCATATCTTTTAAGAACTTTCTCAAGTTGATTATTACAAAAATGAGTACCCCGATCACTTATTAAAGCTTTCGGTGTTCCAAACCTAGCAAAAAGACGTTTTAAAAAGTTGACTACAACTCGTGCATCATTAGTCGGGAGTGCTTGTGCTTCCGCCCATTTAGATATATAATCAATGGCAACGAGAATGTAGAGATTATTATGAGATTTTAGAAATGAACCCATAAAGTCAATACCCCAAACGTCAAATACTTCACATACTTGAATGACATTTTGTGGCATTTTATCACGTTGACTTATTTTTTTGGCCCTTTGACAAGCATTACAGGATTTGCAAAGAAGGTGTGCGTCTTTGAAAATTGTAGGCCAATAGAATCCAGCATTGTAAACTTTTCTTCCTTTAAGCTGAGGCCCATAATGCCCTCCTGTTGGTCCTGTGTGACAATGGTTTAAAATTTGACTAGCTTCATCTCCGAATACACATCGGCGTATTATTCCATCGGGACAACTTTTAAACAAATGTGGATCTTCCTAGAAATAGTGTTTTATATCACTAAAGAATTTCTTTCGTTTTTGGTACGATAATCCTTTTTTAAGGAATCCACATACTAAGTAGTTTGCATAGTCTGTAAACCATGGAATTTCATTATAATCTATCTTCAATAGATATTCATCAGGAAAGTTGTCTTGTATGGCCGATTCATTTAGAACTTCTAATTCGGGATTTTCAAGACGAGAAAGATGATCGGCGGCGAGATTTTCTGCTCCCTTTTTATCTCGGATTTCAATATCAAACTCTTGTAAGAGTAAGATCCAACGGATTAATCTTGGTTTGGCATCTTGTTTCGAAAATAGGTATCTAAGAGTAGAATGGTCGGTATAGACCACCGTTTTAGCTTGAACGAGATATGAACGAAATTTGTCAAAAGCAAAGACAATAGCAAGGAGTTCTTTTTCAGTAGTTGTGTAATTCGTTTGTGATCCTTGTAATATCTTACTAGCATAATAAATAGGTTGAAATCATTTTTCAATCCTTTGTCCTAAAACGGCTCCCAGTGCAAAATCACTTGCATCGCACATAAGTTTAAACGGTAGATTCCAATTTGGAGTTATCATAATCGGCGCATTAGTGAGTTTTTCTTTAAGAATATTAAAAGATTTGATGCATTCATCTGAAAAGATAAATGGAGCATCATTTTCAAGGAGTTTGTTCATAGAAGTGACAATTTTAGAAAAATCTTTTATGAAACGTCGGTAAAAACCGGCATGCCCTAGAAAAATCCTAACTCCTCTAACATTAGTGGGATGTGGAAGTTTAGCAATTACATCTACTTTAGCTCTATCCACTTCAATTCCTTCCTTTGAAATTTTATGACCAAGAACGATGCCTTCTTTAACCATGAAATGGCATTTCTCCCAATTAAGTACTAGATTTGATTGTTCGCATCTAATAAGCATTCGTTCAAGATTAACTAGACATGATTCAAATGTATCACCGAAGACTGAAAAGTCATCCATGAAAACTTCCATGCATTCTTCTATCATGTCGTGAAAAATTGCCATCATTCACCTTTGAAAGGTTGCAGGGGCGTTGCAAAGTCCAAATGGCATGCGTTTGTAAGCAAAAGTACCATAAGGGCACGTGAATGTGGTTTTCTCTTGATCTTTGGGTGCTATTGGAATTTGAAAATATCCGGAAAAACTATCAAGAAAACAATAGTAACTATTTCCGGCTAATCTTTCCAACATTTGATCAATGAAAGGTAAGGGAAAGTGATCTTTTCTGGTGGCGTCATTTAATTTTCTATAATCAATACAAACACGCCATCATGTTACAGTCCTAGTAGGAATAACCTCATTTTTCTCATTTGTGATGACATTCATGCCACCCTTCTTAGGTACGCATTGAACTGAGCTTACCCATGGACTATCAGAAATTGGATAAATTAAACCTGCATCAAGCAGTTTAATAATTTCTTTCTTACAACATCTTGCATATTAGGATTTAGTCTTCGTTTGCGTTGCATATACGTTTTATGACCTTCTTCCATAAGGAATTTATGTGTGCAATACGAAGGACTTATTCCTTTAATGTCATGAATCTTCCATGCAATAGCTGGTTTATGAGCTTTTAGCACAGAAATGAGTTGAGATTTTTCATTTTCAGTAAGAGAAGACGATATTATTACAGGTAATTAAGATTCACCATGTAAATAAGCGTATTCCAAATGGTTTGGGAGTGGCTTTAACTCTATTGTCGGTGGTTCTTCTATCGATGATTTATATCGATATCTGTCTTCTTCTTTTAGCATTTGAATTTCTTCTGTTGTTGGTTCATATCTATTAGCCATAAGTGTAGCTAACATTTCAGCTTCATCAATTTGTTCAGTTCCTTCTCATGTTCCTTGTAATTCTGGAAATTCTTCTAACAATTCTGCATGTGAATCTATAGTTTGAATATAATAACATGTATCATCTGCAGATTGCGGTTGTTGCATGACTCTATCAACAGAAAAGGTAACACTCTCGTCCTCTATACTTAGGGTCAGCTTCTTACCAAACACGTCTATTATTGCTTTAGCCGTGTTTAAGAATGGTCTTCCTAATATGAGAGGAACTCGAGAATCTTCTTCCATGTCCAGAATAACAAAATCTACTGGAAATACTAAAGTATCAACTTTAACTAGCATGTTCTCCATTATCCCTCTAGGATATTTTACTGATCGATCGGCTAGTTGTATACTTATTCGTGTTGGTTTCAATTCTCCAAGGTCTAGTTTAACGTATAGTGAATATGGCATTAAATTTATACTAGCACCTAAGTCTGCCAATGCTTCTATTGAACTAAGACTACCCAGAAAGCATGGAATTGTGAAACTTCCTGGATCAGATAATTTTTCTGGTATCTTATTCAATAGCACTGCAGAACAATTAGCATTCATAGTAACAACCGAGAGTTCTTCCATTTTCTTTCTATTCGTGATTAGATCTTTCAGAAATTTAGCATATCTAGGCATTCCTGAAATCACATCAATGAAAGGAAGATTTACATTTATCTGTTTAAACATATCCACGAATTTGGATTGCTCGGCTTCAAGTCTCTCTTTTCTCATTTTACTCGGGTAAGGAAATGGTGGTTGGTATGGTTTAACATAAGGTTTAGCCTTAACTGTGTTATCTTCATTAACCTTTTCAACTACTGGTTCTTTTTCCTTATCTTGATCAGATTGTGGTTCTTGTGGAGTAGGAATAGCTTCATCAGAAATTACAGGTATTTCAGGTGGTTTAAGTGTAATACCACTCCTTGTGGTAATGGCTTTAGCTATTTCATTCCGGGGGTTAGCATTTGTATCACTAGGTAGACTTCCCGATTTTCTTTCACCTATCAACCTTGCTAGGTTGCTCACTTCTTGTTCCAAATTTTGAATAGAAGCTTGTTGATTTCTAAATGCTTGAGCATTTTGTTCATTCGTTTGTTTCTGAGATGTGAAAAATTGTGTTTGAGATTCAACTAGCTTCGACATCATATCTTCTAAATTTTGCTTTTTATCATCGGTTTGTGGTGGTTTGTTTTGAAAAATAGGTCTTTGCTGATTATAAGTATTGTTAGATACTTGTTGATTGCTAGGACCTTGTTGGTTGTTGTATGGAACATTTCGGTTATAATTCTGATTTTGATTGTAGTTTGGTCTTGGCGGTTGATAATTATTCTGATAATTATTTTCAGGCCTTTGGTTTATGTATGAAACATTCTCTCTTTGTTCAATTGTTAGTTCAATACTGAGGCAATCATTTGTCAAATATGGTCCTCCACACTGCTCACAACTAATTCGTATTGAGTGGATATCCTTAGTCATCTTTTCCATTCGTTTCTCGACATCATATATCTTTGCGGAAATGGAATCGAAGTCATGGCTAGAATCGGCTCTAGCTGCTTTAGATGATCTAACGATATCTTTTTCTTGATGCCACTCATGTGAGTGGGAAGCAGTGTTATCAATAATTTTGTAAGCATCAGTTGCGGTTTTCTTCATAATGGAACCACCAGTTGCTATATCGATGTCTTTTATTGTAGTGATGTCGCATCCTTGGTAGAATATTTGTACTATTTGACAAGTGTCTAAACCATGTTGCGGACATCCTCTCAATAACTTTCCAAATCTGGTCCATACTTCATATAGAGTTTCATTTGGCTTTTGTGTGAACGTAACAATTTCTCCTTGAAGTCTCACGACTTTAGATGTCGGAAAGAATTGTTTAAGAAATTTTTCAACTAAAACGTCCCATGTATCAATCGCCCCTTCAGGTAACGATTCCAACCAATCTTTGGCTTCTCCCTTTAAAGTCCAGGGAAATAACATGAGATAGATCTGTTCATCCTCCACTTCTCGGATTTTAAATAGAATGCAGATCCTATTAAAGGTTCGAAGATGTTCATTTGGATCTTCCTTCGGCGCACCACTAAATTGGCATTGATTAGTTACCATGTGTAGGATTTGTCTTTTGATTTCATAATCTGGCGCATTAATGTCAGGTTGAGTAACTGCGTAACCTTGGCCAGTGCGTTTAGCTCTCATTCGGTCTTCCATACTTAGAGGTTCCAGATTCTCCATGATTGAATTTGTTGAATCTGAATCACTATAGGATTCTGATTTAATGGGTTGTTCCTCAACAATCTCTGTTTGAATGATTGGTGGTTCCGGAGGAAAGATTAATGGTTCAGGATCTCTGAATTGTCCCTGAATATCCTCCGGATTCTCAATTGTGAGATCGGGTTCAAAAAATGGATTATCGAAAATTTGAATTGGAGTACTTGGTCGACTAGATGACGATTCTAAAGAAAAATCAACGACGACAATATTTGCTAGATGTCTTGATCGAGTTACAGGTGGTGAACGTACAAAAGGTGGTGAACGTTTTGCTCTGTGCATTCACTGAATATCCTAATAGTTTTCAAAAAGAAAGAAAAATTATATAAGTTATCCAAAATAATAGACTTTTCTGCTTTTGCCCACGTTTCGAATAGCCAATAGATGCAGCAGGGAGCCAGAACCCTTTAAATCGGAAGCTCACAACTCAGCCACTAACAAATCCAACTATTAATACGAAACAGAAAATTTGGATGTCTATCAATTTAACCGCTTAAAATAATTTTTCGTTGAAATTTAAAGAAATTTTAGAGAAGAAAAAAAAAATTCTATGTCCTATAAACTAGAGCGTCGAGAAATAAGAAAGAAAAAGATTGCGCGTCGAAAAATGTCGAAAAATAAAAGGCGTCGAAAAATAAAAATAAGAAAGTAGCGCGTCGAAACTTAAAAGTCTAAAAACTAAGAATTAAAAGTTGCGTCTAAAAATATTAAAGCTTAAAAGATAAACTATATCCCAAATGGCAATATCTTAAAAAGGTACTAAAAACGGTGTCGCAAAATTCTAAAGCGCTTAAATCTTAGTCTAAAGAAAAAGCACTTATGGAATTTTACGGCAAAGCCTAGAAATCTAGAAATAAAAATAACTACGGCAAAAACTATAACTTAAAACTAAATACGAGCGAAAAATACAAATATTACGCTAAAACGAATAAAAGATACAAAATATAAAAATAAACTTAAAGTTGTAAAAAGTACAATTTTTATAAAAATATTATTTTTATATTATTTATTTTATAAAACTATTAATTTTTATATAATTTGTAAAACTAAATAAACTAAATAATACAAATTAAATAATAAAACTAAAACTTAATAATATTAAATGTAAAACCTAATTAGGGTTTAATTAAATAATAATAATAATAATATACTCCGTAATGATTGCTATTACCAGTCAACTCTGGCGTGTCAGACAGGGCCATGCGATCGCATGGTCCTCACGTTGAAAATCCATGCGGTCGCATAGAGTAGGTTTCTGGGCCAGGATATGGGCTGCTACAGTGATCGGGCCGAGTAGGTTTATTTTTTTTTTCAGTTTTCTGTTTTAATTTAAATAAAAAAAATAAATAACTTAAATAAAAATTTAATTTTAAAAACTAAATTAAAAAAAATACTTTTATAAATTTTTAACAACTCTTAATAACAAATATATAGATTTTGTTTTTCTTCTTATATTTTTATATTAAAACGTATATTTTTATACAAAGAGCTTAAAAAAATCTTTTTTTTAGATAGCGTTTCGCTTCCGGCGTTTAAGCTGTCCCCGGCAGCGGCGCCAAAAATACTTGATGTGTGCGAGGTGTACTAGGAAATAGTATTATTTTTTACAACGAAATACTATTAAATACGGTACAATTTTACACAAGTTATTTATTAATTTATAGAATGGATATACCTAAACCTTGCTACAACACTTATAGGCAGTGTACCTAATCATACAGTAGTGTAGTTTTTAGTAAGTCCGGTTCGTTCCACAGGGAGACTTTAAACAAGCTTAACGCTATATAATTGTAAAAATACAAAAATATATATAAGTAATATTATTATTATAAAGGGGTTTTTTTTACCGTTTAATGACCGGTTTGTCGATTTTAAAACTTTAGTCGCAGTTAAAACCTAATGTAAAATATTAAAAATAAATATAACTTAATTTAAAGCGTAAAGTAAATAACGATAATGAAATTGTGATAAATAAAAGTGCGATAAAATAAAATTGCGATAATTAAAGAGTACGATAATTAAAATTGCAATTAAATAAAATGACAATAAATAAAAGTGCGATAATTAAAAGTGCAATTAAATATGAAATATATAAATTATGCTTATTTAAACTTCCGTAATCATAATGTTTGACGTATTGATTTTAGTTTATTACCATGGGTTAATTGTCCTTTGTCCTGGATTATTCGATATGTCCATACGGATTTGTCCATAATAGTCCATCAGTCATAATCATAAAGTGCGAAAGTCTTCGTCAAATTATTCTTATTCCCGAAGTCAAATATTCCAACTAATTGGGGATTCGAATTGTAACAAGGTCTTAATACTTTGTTTAATGAATACACCAGGTTATCGACTGCGTGTAGTCCAAGGTTTTACTACTTTGTTAACAATTACACCAATTACCCTTGAATGTAATCCACCCCTGTTTCAACAAGTCTATTAACTCTTAATCCAGTTCCGTATCAAGTAAAATGAATAATTATTGGTATTTATAGATATCCCGCCCACCGTACCCAGTCAAGCGCATGTGGTTATATATAAATACGTCAAATTATAAGTCTATATATTAAATTAACGAGGTATCGTTTAGTTAATATAAAACCCATTAATAGCCAATAGTCTAATTTCCACAAGTGTCGTTCTTTTGTCCAAACCCCAATTATGGTCCAAAGCCCAATTACCCAATTTTAATATTTAGCCCAACATCATGATTACTTCGGCATTAAATAAGCATAATAATAACTTAGATACGAGATATTAATTTAAAAATAACATTAACCATAACTTACAGTGATTAAAAATAGCGTAGCGTTACACGGACAGAATTTCGACTTACACCTTTACAACATTCGTTAACATACCCTTATTATTAAAATTAAAATTAAAATTAAAATTATAATATATATATATATATATATATATATATATATATATATATATATATATATATATATATATATATATATATATATATATATATATATATATATATGTTTACGTTCAGAGAAGGAAAGAAAAAGATGTGTTATATTTGCTCAAAAACTGCGAAATTTATAGATGTGGCCTCACACCTACTGCCATGCGATCGTATGGATTTTTGCCTTCCAGGCCATGCGATCGCATGGCCACTTTTTCCAGCTCACATGACCTTGTTTCTTTCTTTGCCGACGTTTATAATGTATAATATAATATATATATATATATATTAATTTTAAGAATTAATTATATATTATATTATATTCATGTGCATAGTTGACTCATAATTTTTAGTCCGTTACGTCGAGCGTTGAGAGTTGACTCTGGTCCCGGTTCCGGATTTTCGAACGTCCTTGCGTACAATTTAATATCTTGTATTTTGCGTTTTGCGTCTTGTACTCTTGTAATTTTGAGACGTTTCTCATCAATAATTGGAACCACTTTGATTGTATTTTTTACTTTTGAGCTTTTTGGTCGTTTGCGTCTTCAATTTGTAGAATCTGTCTTTTGTCTTCACCTTTTATTATTTAAACGAATATCACTTGTAAATAGGACAATTGCAACTAAAAGCATGTCTTTCTTGAGGGATAATGCTATGAAATATATGTTCGTTTTTAGCATTATCAGTTTCCCATCTCATGATTTAAAAGTATAAAAGTTGCTGAAAAGATGGGACTATGATCTCACCGTAGTTGCATGCCAAAGTACTTGTAATTAAACGTTGTGCAAATGAAAGTTGCTTAGCCTAGACCTAAACAAATAAGTTGTATCAATTACGGGTTACGACACAAGGTCGGGTGAAATGTGTTCAATTAGTCCTATAGCTCGTTATGACTCGATTAATATAACATGTGAATCAAGTTGTCAAGTTTCATGCAAGATATAAGTGTAAAAGCACGTTAAAACGATTGCATAAGTGTTTGGTCAAGTTTGAATAAAACTCAAACTTGGTCAAAGTCAAAGTCAACGGGGTCTGGTCAGGGATCCGACAATTTTTTTTCAATTAGTAATCATATATGAACATGTTGGCCAAGTTTCATGTTAATCGGAGGTGCGTAGCATAGTTAGAATTAAATGGTAAACGACCAAGCAAAGCAGAAATCTGCAGTTCATTTGGACAGCGTCCAAAATGGCTGGACGACGTCCAGCAATGAAGGCATGGACGGCGTCCAAGGTTTTGGATGGCGTCCAAACACCTGGGCAGCTGAAGTTGCAGAAAATTCACAAGTGCACGAACCAAACTTCACCCAAACACATTTTATGATTCGAAAACATTCGAAACGCATATCATACATCGTTGGAAAGGTAATTTGACAAGGAATATAAATAAACATGTTTCATAAATAAAATTTATCATTTACAACAACAAAATCCTTGTCGAATGATCGTTAAAAGTTCATTGTCAAAGTTTCAAGTTCCTAAAACGCATTTCATGATTCGGACGTTGAACGTACAAATATAGTATGCCGTTTTGAAGGTAATTATGCATACAATACAACTAAACACTTAACAACAACATTGCAAAGCATTTGGTGCATCAAAAGTCCGTTTTAAAAGCTATCAAACCCTAACCAAGAATCACAAAATCAGTAATCATGTTAATGTAAGGTTTTTATGTCATCCAACATACCAAAACGAAGCTAATGATGCTAGTAACACTTTTAACACGTAAGGTTTAACATCTAACAACATTTAATCAACCAAAATCAAAGGTTTGACAAACCCTTTTTTAAGTGTTCATGCTAGTTACTCAAAATGACAAGATCGAGCAAATAAAGCACATATTCATGTTAGACTCGAGCCATAGACACTAACTAACACCATTTCAAGTCAAGAACATCAAGAACAAGAAATCTAGAGTTTTAGAAAAGTTAACCAAACGAGATGAAATTGATATCAAGTTGTAGAGGATGAAGAGAGGATTCCAAATATGCAATTCATTTTGATGTTAGCTTCTCGGTTTGGATTTAGATGATGAATCAAGGATTTGGAGTTTGAGAGAAAAATAATGGAAGTAAGAAAGAGAGATGAGATTGAATGAATGATTGGTGGTGGTGGTGGGTTGACTAGTTGACCTAGTCAACTAGTTTGCCCACTTGGCAACTTTAGTCCCTCGAGTTTGAACGCGGGTGCGTAAATTAACCGAACGAATTATTTTAAACATGCAAGAGTAAACGGCAGATGTTATAATCCAATAATGGGAATATTAAGAACGTTAGTTAACGAAAGGTACGAATTTAGATAACAAAAGATATTATCTAAAAAAAAAGAGACAAACGTTAAAATGAGTTAACGAAAAAAGTCGGGTTGTTACATTAACCATTCTGCAAGCTTTGGTTTGGAGAATTCCACCTTGTCAATTATCAACACCATGCGATTCATACTATCACTAATTTCCTCAGTCTCTTGCAATGGATCATCTTGTTAACACCCTCTTTATTCTGGTAATTCTCCTAAAAGTTTTTCCCATGTGATGAAGATCTCCTATGAGTTGTGTTTTTTGCATAGTATCTACTATCCTTTCTCATATGTGGTGCACCCTTTTCGATTTTGGCATACCCCATTCTTATACGGTTACCATGAAGTAGTTCCCCATTCATTTGGTTGATTGCTGTTCTTGCCTCTTCAACCATGGCAAATTTTATGAACGCATAGTGTTGGTACGATTTTCCGTATAGCGGCTGTAAGGTACCAGTACAAGACAATAGCTGCTCAGCGTGTAGCGTATAATGTTGATTGATGTTTGCCCTCGAGAAAAATCTTTGCAGACCCGGAACACGGATGAGTGATCCGTGGGGTGGCCACAATCAATCTGGGAATCAATTTGAAATTGATCCGTATAGCGTACTGCTGCTAAGCGGCTAATGTGCGTTATATAGTGAGAAAGAACTGTGTGAGATAGAAAGTTTACTTCTCTCTGACTGAAGTTCCGATGTGTAATGTGGTGACCCAGGGGGTCTATTTATAGGCGCAGAGTATCTGAAATTCTCGGGATACACGTGTCGATCACTGAGTGGTTCTGTTACACGAAATATCCGGAAGGTTGGTGGCGTGTGCTGACGTGGCTGCATGCCGTTCACGCGCTGAGTTAAAAGGATTAAGCATAGAAGCTGCCTGCAGGGCTTACGCTTGACGCTGGGCGGCCTGTTGCACGCTGGACGGCAAATACTGAAAACTGCTAAATTCCGTTATCTTTTGTGTTGTTTGATCCATTTTTCTATATAAAAATGGTGTTTTTATGCGTGTACCCCTAGGATACACCATTACATAGTTACGCCCATTCCACCACGCAATATTTAGAATCCAACCGAATTTCCTGAAGGCTTCACTAATCACCATTGGTGTCATTATTCTGGTGATGTTACCCAGAAACACCGTGGAAATACCATCCTTCTGTTGTCGATTGCGCTCCTGTTGACGTTTGTTTTCCTCTACAGTTTCTCCTTTAATGACCACCTTCGTCGGGCTAACTCGTCTAAGCGCCTCAGCGTACGAGTGAGTGAGTGGTGGTGGTGGAACAGGAAGGGTTGTGTGCCCGGTTTGTGAATTTGCTGAATTTTTAGTCTGAATGGAAACAGAAACGGAGGCAATTTTAGGATTTGAGTTTGTATGTGAAGGTTGAGAGGAACGTGGGAAAGAGTTTCCATGCTTATCTTTTTTTGACTTCCTTACTTATTTACTAAGAACAATAATGTCTACAAGACTCAATCAATTACATATTAAAAACCCTACCTTAATTACTCTTCTCGAATCGTCTGTGGAGCTGAGAAATGAGAAATCCACAACTGCGCGAATCCTTAAATCAAAAGATAAACATCATTGATTATTTATTTATTATTGAAATGGTAAAGAGATAAACATCATTGATTATTATTTTACTATTGAAATGGTAAAGAGGATAATGAGAGTATACCAGATCGATCTCCTTGTTATAGTTTGCGAAACCTTTTTAAGATTTGGGATTGTAATTGGGTTAGACGCCTGTTAAATTTGAGTTGGAAAAAAATAAGTCGATAATGAGTTGAGTGTTATTTTTTTCTTTTCATAAAAACCTTTAAAATACTGTACAATTACAATTTTAACACTCAAAATTCTGTAAAAATCATTAAATATGTAATCATGCGTAAAGAATATAAACTAGAAGGCAAAACACAATTTCACCTGTATGTTAGAAGTAATTAAAAGATAAGATGGTGACATTGGATGATTCTAGTTCTATACAACCTTATGACAAAAGGTCTGCCCAAATTTGCTTGAATACTTAATTTAAACGTTCCCCTTAATTTCGAACCTCATTGAAATCCCACAAATGATCCATAGCATATCCCTATATTGCAACAGCTTTTCTAGGTCGCTCCAGAATCTATTCTTTTTAGCCGTAGTATGAGGCCCATAGACATTAACTACAACAACTTCTGAATCACTTCCTTCTATGTGTCCTTTAATTGCAAGATAGAAAACTTTCCTTATGTTGCTTGATTAGTCTTAAAGATTGTGTGTCCCCAACCTATAAGCATACCATCCGAGAAGCCTTGATCATACTTTTAGATTTATTTAAAGTCCTTCGATCCCCATAGTCCCTCTATCCAGCAGTCCTCAAGTTGTCCACACTTTGTTTCCTGTAGACACAATACTACAGGTTTCTCCTTTCTACACAAGTTTCGTAACCAATTAACCTTATCATCTTGCCCAACTCCATGAACATTTAAAGGCATGACTATCGTTAAGGTTAAAATAAAAATTTGATGTAAGGAGCCTATTGTATTGCCCTCCAACGTACACCAATTTTGCCACCCATTTCTTTAATTCCAACACTATTTGATGAATTGTTTACCTTAGATGAGTCTTTGGATCTAGATTTCTTATTGCCATTCTTTACCAACGTAGATTTGCACTTCCTGATCTTGAATTGCGAATGCTTGCCTTTATGTGCACTTCTTTCCAGATGCTTGATGTGAAGGAATTTGGACGATCCTAACCATTTTGTCAACGACTCATTCCTTTTTGGTTTAGTCAGCAACTCTTGATAAAACTTTGATTTAGCTGAAGAATCTCTAGCAACCCGTTAAAACTTAGACATATTTGAGACATCATATTTTAATCCATTCGTATTGATTGTATCTGTAAGCTTTATAACTATCTGTTGATTAGAGCTATAATCATCTAGGTTAATTGGTTTGTCCACCTCATGTAGATCAGACCCATTACATTAGGTTTTGTCATTTCATAAGTATCGAGAATAGATGACGGTATATTTGTTGAGTTCAGGTATCCGAGGTCGATTTGGGGTAAGTGATTTTTCCACATTAGCTAAGGGTGAAGGTGAAGGTGAAGGGGATATTGGTGAAATATCGACGGGTTGTTTGGGAGAGAATGTGTTTGGGCAGGCAAAGTGTATTGGGCTAGGGTAGTTATTTTGTTGGGTTGGGATGGTTAATTAGTGGTGGGAAAATGGTGGGGGTGTAATAGGCTTGGTATTTGGTTTGTTAGAGTGTGGTGTGATAGGCTCGGTGTGATAGGCTCGGAGTTGGGTTTATTTGGGTGATTTGGCCCAATAGGTTAATTAGGGTTACCTAAAACAGATCTCTGTGAATTACCTTAGTCTTCGAAAACTTTAACGCCCGCGTTATCGGAAATAGAGCATCATAATTATTGTCAGAAAATCTTCTGTGTGTTCCAAAATGTTTCGAGTTCCCATAATCTAGGTGGTTGTCCCTCTTTCCACTCGATTGTTAACTCCTCATCTTCTCACCAGAATTATTCCGATGGCTGTCATCCTCTTCTGTACTATTCTTTCTTATGGACATCAAAATCTGGAATTCATCAACTACCTGTTGATTTATGATCTTCATCTTCATCATTAGTCCTATGATCAGATTCATAATCACTGCCTTCCGGGTTAATCGCATTCCTAACTTCGTTCATGAATGATTTTCCATTAGAAAATTCCTCATTTGAATTCACCTCATTCCATCTATCTTTTGGTAATTCATGTATTTCTGCATCTACAATATCATTAAGTTCTTCTGTAACAAAAACAGGTACCTGTTTGGATCCAACAACAATGTGGACACTACCTCTTACTAACTCAGATTCAAATTATGTACGAGGACTTTTTTGATAATAAGACTTTGGTGACCCATGATCTTACAATTTATAGTGTTAATAGGTTTTCCCCACCAATTAGCAATATCCATGAATGTTCTAATGTTCCAAACCGACATCAGTACCCCTATAATTCTTAGCCATGTAAGTCTTCCTGAGGACATGTGAATTCGATCCCATATTCTCACGTTGTTCAACCAAGTGTGAAGGCAATTGCTTCTTGTCCTTAATAATTTGAGCAACCATGTACTGTTTATAGAAGGTTATCATTATATCATGCAGCCGATATATTTAATATTAAAGCCTTCCTGCAAGCCCTCAAATGCACAAATATCTCCAAATTGTTCGATATATTCCAAATTTTTTAACAGTACCGATCAATGCTTATTCAAGGAGATTATAGTCATAGTCATCAAGATCCTCTTAGCATGAACCACCCTTATCTCCTTAACCTCTTTAGCTTTTCTTCTCCCTTCTATAATTTCCCTCGCATCCACCACCTTTTTGTAACTTCTGCCATCAATGTAGTTACTGTCGATAACCCTAGGTTGGTTAAGGATAATGTTTTGTTAATTGATATTCATACCAGTTCGCTGTTGTTGGTAACTTCCCCTATACCAAGCTATGAAGGCCTTTAGATTTAACCCCCTGCAATCGCTTTGCTTAGCTTCCTTGCAAATCCTTCCATTTTAAAGTCTCTTATACCATCAAATCTCACAAACCCAAATCTTTTTCCACTCTTCAATATTTTCTTAGGTGGTACGAAAACTTCCTTAAGTGTGCCATAGCTCTTGAAAAGTTTCCAATGGTCCATGATATTCCACTCTTTCGAGAAATTGAAGAAGAAGAATAACTTGATGTTAGTAATGTTTGATCCCTTATGTTGATGCATCTTGTTGCCATCTTGATTTCTTTTCCTGATCTTGATCTCTGCTGTGTGTGAAGCTTCCTCAACCCCTTTGAATGCAACTCCGTTGAAGACTCTCTCACTCCCCCTCTTTCTCTCCATTTTTTCGTCCATTCTACATATTGAATTTGAGTATTCTTAAAACGTTTCTCCCCTATATTATATCCTTCCTTCTATACATTAAAAGAAAGTGTTAATTTAGATATCATTAAACTTAACTTCTAATCTACACCATTAGATAAAAAAAATACATTTATTTACCCCCTATTCTATACCATTGATTTAATTATAACTCAATAACTCCACACTCAAAAAATCTATTCCAATACTACCCCTAAATTCTGTAAATTAGACGCGGCCCTAAGGCTGTGTTCCAGAGTTTTGATTTGAATTGAAAAGAAAGGAAGCTCGAAGAACTTGAAAAAATATGGTATTCCAGAGTTTTAGTAGGAAAGAAAGGAAAGGGAATGGATTGATGATTTTGCCTAACTTTCCTTCCAAATTGGAAGGATCCCAATTCCATCCCTTTAACTTCTCTTCATTTCACTTTTCTTTTAATTATATACTCTGGAACACAGCCTAAGGTTGTATTCTCGAGTCTTTGTTTTAGCAGAAAAGAGTGGAGAAAAAGGGGATGAGAGTGTTTTACTATCCTTCCCAATCCGTCCAAATATGAACGGAGAGTTTTTGTGACATAATCTAAAGGTACTATCCTTCCTACTCATCTCCTCTCCTCTCATTTCCCTTTTTAGTACAGAATCAACTATTTCAATTTCATGGTGGTTCCCGAGCCTAATAGTGGTAAATGAAATCATGTTTATAAGAAAATTGATAGTTCAAAAGAAAATAACATCATTGAAAATCAAGTTAAAAGTTCATAACCTGGATCAGTTACTCGCGCATCAAGTCTTGAAATTTAGAAATCAATTTAATAAATCATCTTTACAAAACTTTAGAGACTCAAAATCTATTTTAGTCAGATAATGGATTATTACATATGAAGTATAAACCATAAATATTTGGTTACTAAGAAAGCACACAAGCTGTTTGTTAATAATATGCCAGTGAGAAATTTATAATTGTAGACTAGCTGTAAGAAACTCACAACCAGTAAGCATCATGATATATAAACCTTACCATTTTTGTACAAAAAATTATAATAATAAACAAAATAAGAGCCCTAATCATGTAACCAATATTACATCTATGCACTAGCAAGAAATAATGAAACTACAGCGAAAAGCATATAAGTATTGATTTAGTTATTGCAAGAATCAATGAATTAATTACAAATTAAAAACCCTACCTTAATTACTGTCCACGATTCTTCTTTGGAGCTGAGAAATGAGAAATCCACAACTCCGCGAATCCTTAAATCAAAAGATAAACATCATTGATTTATTTAATTATTTATAATTGAAATGGTAAAGAGGATAATTGTGATAACCCGGAAATTTCCAACCAAATTTAAACTTTATCTTTATATTATTACGATACGATAAGCAAAGTTTATTAAGTTGAATTTCAAGAATTTTAAACTGTGTTCATACATTCATTTAACCTCGACCAAATTCCGACGATTCACGAACTATTATACAAATGGATATGATTGTATATATATATATATATATATATATATATATATATATATATATATATATATATATATATATATATATATATATATATATATATATATATATATATATATATATATATATATATATGTATATATTATAACTTGAAAACGTAAACAAAGTATTAGGTATAATACTTTACATGATCGTATTTACCGATGGAATTAAAAGATAATATCAAATGATTGAATTATCAGATACATGATGAGTTTGTTACGGGTCTCCGTTATGAGGTCCGCGTTGATTTGAGAAATCATCCCTTTTTAACGATATTCGGAAAAATTGGTAAAGTGATTTACAAGTAAGAACAAATGTGTCAACTAACAAAGGTTAGACAAAAATTAGTGGAGAATTGAATATTCATAATATTCAATCGGTTTAGTTTCAAACGTGCGGAAACGTTTTTCGATTCAATAGAATTTGATTATTAAAATGTTTTGATCACATAATTTGAATATATACAATAGGTTGGAATGTTGGTTATTAAATATATAAATAAATTCGCAATGTGTATTTAAAACATGTTTATGAATATCGAATATATATATATATATATATATATATATATATATATATATATATATATATATATATATATATATATATATATGATTTCGAATTAGTTAAATAAACGACAGTAACACTTGTTTATTGATTCAATTTATAATTAGATATATTAATTAGAACGTTTGAGAAATTAAACTAAACGTTGGCACATAAATGAATTTTATCAAATTAAGTTATTTAGCGTAAACGTTAGGTAATATAATAATACCTATTGTTTAAACGATTTTAATTTATATATATTAAACTTTGAAATGTGACAACCCGGAAATTTCCGACCAAATTTAAACTTTAATCTTTATATATTCCCGACACGATAAGTAAAGTTTGTAAGTTGAATCTCAAGAATTTTAAACTGTATTCATACATTCAATTAACCTCGACCAAGTTTCGACGATTCACAAACCAATACATAAATGGATATATATATATATATATATATATATATATTTATATATATATATATATATATATATATATATATATATATATATATATATATATATATATATATATATATATATATATATATATATATATATATATATATATATATAGTGGTAGGATCAAGAGGGAAGTAACCATTCGGGGGGAAGCAAAATTTTTTTTTTTTTTGGTTTTTTGAAAAAACTTTGTTCACGAACATTATAGATGAGATGAAAATATGAACATTTAGTAGAGATACTTTGTGATAAATGTTTTTATTTTGGCGGGAAAACGCTCGAAGAAGAAATATATAACAATTATCGTGTTTTTCGAGCGTATTTTGAGGTTTTAGCTATTGGGGTTTAGATATTAGGGTTTAGATATTAGGGTTTATAGGGTTTAGATATTAGGGTTTAGAAATTTAGGGTTTAGGGTTTAGATTTAGGATTTAGATTGAGTTTTTAACACGAATGGTTTAGAGTTTAGGGTTTAGGGTTTTGGGTTTAGGGTTTAGGGTTTGGTGTTTTGGGTTTATTCCATGTCATAACCCGACCTTAACCATAAGGACGAACACAATAACATATGATTTCATCGCGAGGTATTGACCTCTATATGCGACATTTTTCAAAAACTGCATTCGTTTTTACAATACAAACCATAGCTTTTATTACAAATACAAGGTTTAAACAACTTAATAATGATTATCGTTTAGCGATAATCTTAGACTTACAAACTTTACATGTGATAATAACAATACGACTTCCAACATATTTTACATTACAAATCCTCCGATATGCAGTTTTATTTTTGACACAAATATGCATACTCAAGATCTTGCTTAAATTCAACATGTTGCAGCGAAAGCTTTTAGTTATCACCTGAGAATAAACATGCTTAAAACATCAACATAAAGTTGGTGAGATATAGGTTTAATACCGGCAGCGTTATAAATATAGACCACAAGATTTCATATATAAACGTTTTAATAAAAATATTCTAAGTTGTTGAGCACTTGATAACCATACTTAACATTTAATCAACGTCGCATATTCCCTTTATTATGAAATCTTACTACACCGTACCAAGTGTAGTCACCGAAACGAAGTACTGTGCAACCGTTGAATACTGGTCGTCTAGTCCGGTTGGGGTTCTCAGGCCCGATAGATCTATCAACAGGATTCGCGTTTACAATACCTCATGTAAATAATAGTTACCAAGTTACAGGGAAGTATGCCAGTGGTACAACTCAATGTAGAATATATATTTTTAATCACTTGTGTCCATAACGTAAATCATAAAATGCATGTATTCTCATCCCTAAATATTTAGAGTTTAAAAGTGGGACTATATACTCACTTTTGCCTTGAAGGTATTTATCACGACTTGGTCTCCGATAGATATCACGAACCTAACCATATATATAATATATCAACATATTTTTTTTAAGTAATCGTTACATATATATATATATATATATATATATATATATATATATATATATATATATATATATATATATATATATATATATATATATATATACTTTAAATACTTTAAATATTTTCTTAGTCCGTAGTTAGCAGTCCGATGTTAGTGGTCCACAATTAGTTGCTTAAATAAAATAAATAAAGACACCATCGTATTCGTATTGATCAGAATTAATCTCGACCCATGGTACCATGTTGTCAAGTGACGTGTTGCGTACATAAAGTACCGTATTGTCAAATGACGTGTTGCGTACAATCATGAGGTCTTATGATTAATCTTCTCGTGTTGTTTACGGGTGGTCCTGAAATATATAAAATCAAATCATAAGTAAATATATATGAAATATCATATTAATTAGAAATATATGATTAATTTAATTTTTCTCCAAATATTTTCGTAGCTAAACTAGCTTCGCATACCCGATCTTGTTTTAGTCGTAGTTTCTTCATTACAACTCCATTTTTGTTGGTTCAACTTGCCACTTCCTTGGATTGAGTCAAATTTTAAGAATATGAACTGAAAATACCTTAGGTTGTATTCGAAATCACAGGTTATAGGTCAAACTTTGGTGAAACTTATGAAAGTGATCATTTTCCATCATAAAAACAACATTTAATGATCATTTTTCTAAAAATACTTACACTTTGAGTTAAACCATGAAATTTTTATGTGTTAACATATTCATAAGAAATATCATTTTTCCAGAATATGAACTTCCAATTCAAAGCTTAAGATGGTTTTTAATTATCCAACCCAAAACAGCCCCCAGTTGCACTCCGACGACGTAGATTCAGTTTTTAAGGTGTTCTTTGTAAAACCAAGTTATATCTTGTTAAGTTAGCATATCATTATGATATATTACATGTCTTGAAGTGTTTTAAAAGTCAAGTTAGAAGGATCTATTTAGTTTGCGAACAAGTTTGAAATCATTCAAACTATGTTCTTGTTGTTAAAATTTTATACCACAAAATAAGATATCTATATGAATATGAATTGAATAAGATTATGAATAAGGTTACTACCTCAAGTTACTTGTACAAAGTTACTGTAAGAGATGAGAAAAATCCTAGAATCAAAAGAGTGGTAGAGTTAGATCAAAAGGTTGGAAGTAAACTTGTATTTTTGGAAGGATTATTGAAGTTTTCTTATAAGGAATTTATTATGATGATTAAGGCTTGTTTTTGAAGCTAGATCTTCATGGTTATTTTCTGAGATTTTGAAGAACACTTAAGATTCCTAAGAGTGTGTTTTTGGTTAGAGAAAATGTGTAGTAAAAATGAAATTGGAATGGAGTATAAATGGTGGTGAAAAGATGTATAAATTTGTAATATTGTGCAAAAGTCTTGTAATATGCCAAATTGATTAATCATGCATGCTAAGATCCAAAATTGGCTGACTCATGGCTGCTAATAAAGTGATTGTGATGTGTATATACTAATAGTAAATACGTATAGGAGCTGGGTATGATACGAGTACATATACTCTAGGTATACGTGTAGAAATTTTGAGGAAACGGAACGAGAATTCAAATATAGCTATCTTTTGTAAATATACTTATATTGTTTTATGTATATAAGCCCTTTAAAAGTGATTAAATACATATTTATACGATACTTGTATAAGTATTATAGGTTAAAGGTATATATGTCAAATAACGTTACGTATAGTTATCATTTTGAAAACTTAAGTTAGTAGTCTCAAAGTATACTTATAACTTATTGTTATTAGTACACAATGAGATGTTAAACCATTCTTAGATCATGTTAAATATATATAAATACATATATATACACAAACGTATAATTATCGTTTGTTATATAGTTCGTGATATCATCGGTCAAATTGGACGGTCAAACGTTGTGTAAAACTCTTTTTAAAAACATAAATCTCAACAATTTAGATTACTTATCATGTTGGTAAGGTTTAATTTATGTAAATATTAATCTCATAGGTATAAAATGATCGGAAAAATCCGGGTCGTTACAGTACCTACCCGTTAAATATATTTCGTCTCGAAATTTTAAAATTGTACCTATTTTGCGTTCTCGGGAAACAAATGTGGGTACTTTCGTTTCATCTGATCCTCTCATTCCTAAGTAAACTCGGGACCCCTTCGAGCATTCCAACGAACCTTAACGATCGGTATGTTGCTCTGCTTGAGTTGTTTAACTTCACGGTCCATGATTTCGACTGGTTCTTCTATGAATTGTAGTTTCTCATCGATTTCGATTTCCTCAAGAGGAATGGTGAGATCTTCCTTTGTAAGACATTTCTTAAGGTTTGATACGTGAAATGTATTATGTACTCCGGCGAGTTGTTGCGGTAACTCGAGTCGATAAGCTACCGGTCCAATGCGTTCGATGATCTTGAACGGGCCTACATACCTTGGGTTCAGTTTACCCCTTTTACTGAAACGTATTACACCTTTCCAAGGTGACACCTTTAACATAACCATGTCACCGATCTGAAACTCTAATGGTTTCCTTCGGACATCGGCGTAGCTCTTTTGGCGACTACGGGTTGTTTTCAATCTCTCCTTGATTTGTACTATCTTCTCAGTCGTTTCGTGTATGATCTCGGGATCAGTTAATTGTCGATCTCCTACTTCATTCCAACAGATAGGGGATCTACACTTCCTTCCATACAGTGCTTCAAATGGTGCAGCTTTAATGCTCGCATGATAACTGTTATTATACGAGAATTCTGCTAATGGTAGATATTTATCCCATCCGTTTCCAAAATCGATCACACATGCCCTGAGCATGTCTTCAAGAGTCTGAATTGTTCTTTCACTCTGCCCATCAGTTTGTGGATGATATGCGGTGCTCATATCCAAACGAGTTCCCAGGGCCTCCTGTAGTGATTGCCAAAACTTTGATGTAAATCTACTATCACGATCGGATATAATGGAAATAGGTATTCCATGCCTTGAAACAATTTCCTTTATGTATAATCGTAATAGTTTCTCCATTCTATCTGTTTCCTTTATAGGCAAGAAATGTGCAGATTTGGTGAGACGATCAACTATTACCCAAATGGTGTCATAATCCCAGGCAGTCTTAGGTAACTTTGTGATGAAATCCATGGTAATACCATCCCATTTCCATTCTGGGATTTCTGGTTGTTGAAGTAACCCTGACGGCTTCTGGTGTTCTGCTTTGACTTTGGAACAAGTTAAACATTCCTCAACATATGTTGCAACATCTGTCTTTAAATTAGGCCACCAATAATGCGTCTTAAGATCTTGATACATCTTTCCAACTCCAGGATGTATCGAGTATCTTGTCTTATGTGCCTCATTCAATATCAACTTCCTTAATCCACCCAACTTTGGTACCCAAATACGGTTTGCAAAATATCGAATTCCGTCTTCCCGTATAACGAGTTGCTTCTCATACTTCTTCATTATTTCATTTCCTATGTTTTCTTTAGTAAGAGCTTCTCGTTGAGCCTCTTTGATTTGTGAGTTGAGATTCATGCGAATTTTTATGTTCATCGCTCGTACTCGAATTGGTTCCCGTTCCTTTCTGCTTAGAGCGTCGGCCACTACATTCGCTTTCCCGAGATGATAGTGAATCTCACAATCATAGTCATTTATCAGCTCGACCCACCTACGTTGCCTCATGTTCAGCTGTTTCTGATCAAAAATATGTTGAAGGCTTTTATGATCAGTAAACACAGTGCATTTAACCCCATATAAATAGTGTCTCCATATCTTCAATGCAAACACTACTGCTCCCAATTCTAAATCATGCGTCGTGTAATTCCGCTCGTGAATCTTCAATTGACGAGATGCGTATGCAATAACTTTCTTTCGTTGCATAAGGACGCAACCAAAACCTTGTCGCGAAGCATCACAATATATCTCAAAATCATCGTTCCCTTCAGGTAACGATAAAATAGGTGCCGTAGTCAACTTCTTCTTCAATAATTGAAATGCACTCTCCTGCTCAGAGGTCCATTCGTACTTCTTCCCTTTTTGCGTTAACGCTGTTAATGGTTTAGCTATTCGGGAAAAATCTTGAATAAACCTTCTATAATAACCAGCTAAACCCAAAAATTGCGTATCTGCGTTGGTGTCTTAGGAGTCTCCCATTTTTCAATGGCCTCAATTTTAGCTAGATCAACCTGAATTCCTTTGCTACTAACAACGTGGCCAAGAAATTGCACTTCTTTCAACCAAAATGCACACTTAGAAAATTTGGCGTATAACTGTTCTTTTCTTAACAATTCTAATACCAACCTTAAATGATGCTCATGCTCTTGCTCACTCTTAGAATAGATAAGAATATCGTCAATGAAAACAATAACAAACTTATCTAAATACGGACTACAAACTCGATTCATGAGGTCCATGAATACAGCTGGCGAATTAGTCAACCCAAACGGCATAACCAAAAATTCGTAATGACCATAACGTGTCCGAAAAGCAGTTTTCGGAATATCTTCTTCTTTGACACGTAATTGATGATAGCCCGATCTTAAGTCGATTTTCGAGTACACACATGATCGTTGCAACTGATCAAATAAGTCATCAATTCTCGGTAGTGGATACCGATTCTTGATAGTTAACTTATTTAAATCATGATAATCTATACACATCCTAAAAGATCCATCCTTCTTTTTAACAAATAAAATTGGAGCTCCCCACGGTGAAGTACATGGTCTTATGAATCCTCGGTCCAGTAATTCTTTTAACTGACTCTGAAGTTCTTTTAACTCGGACGGTGCAAGTCTATATGGAGCACGAGCCACTGGTGCAGCTCCTGGTACTAGATCTATTTGAAATTCTACAGATCTAAATGGAGGTAATCCCGGCAACTCTTCCGGAAAGACTTCAGGAAAATCTCTTGCCACAGGCATGCCATTGATGCTCTTCACTTTTTCCTTTGTTTCGACTTTATTAACATGTGCTAAGATAGCATAACACCCTTTCTTCAAGCACTTTTGAGCTTTCAAACAACTAATGAGTTTTAGCTTTGAGTTACCCTTCTCTCCATAAATCATTACTGGCGTTTTATCCTTACGAGGAATACTAATTGCCTTCTTGGCGCACACAACTTCAGCTCCTATTTTGGACATCCAGTCCATGCCAACTATTACATCAAAACTTCCTAATTCTACGGGTATCAAATCAATCTTAAATGTTTCTCCGGCTAAATTTATTTTACAATCACGGAAAATTTTATTGGCTTTAATTAGTTTACCATTAGCTAACTCAATCATGTACTTAGCATCTAGAGGTAATGATGAACAATTCAATTTAGCGTGAAAGTCTCTACACACGTAACTTCTATTGGCACCAGTATCAAATATAATAGATGCGGATAAGTTATTAATGGTAAACGTACCCGTAACAAGCTCCGGGTCTTCACACGCCTCTCTAGCATTAATAACAAATGCTCTTCCACGTGCAGATCCATTATTCTTCTCTGGATTCGGACACTGGCTCTTATAATGACCCTGTTTCCCACACCCATAACAGGTAACAGTGGCCAAGGCAGTTCTATTTGCATTAGTGGCAAGAGTCTTGGTGCCATTTGTATTTGTAACAGGAATCCGACAATCTTCAGCAAGATGACCCCTTCGATTACAATTTTCGCACACCACATTACAATAACCAGAGTGATGTTTGTGGCATCTGTTACATAAAGGATTTCGTCCTTTGTAACCTGAGTTCGAACCGCTACCCGCACCTTGCGTGGTTTCTTGTTTCTTGTTGGATTGTTGATGATTACCTTCCCACTTTCTTTTGTTTCCCGATGTCTTGACATCGGTGTTCTTATCCAGAATAATCTGGTCCATCAACTCGTTCGCCATGGTGATGGCTTCGTGAATAGTCTTGGGTTTCGATGCTGTAACATTTGCTTTGACATTTTTAGGCAAACCATCTTTGTACAGTTCTATCTTCCGTTCTTCGGTTGGTACCAATTCGGGACATAGCAAAGCTAATTCCATGAATCGCTGATTGTAGTTGGTGAGTTCAGTACCAACAACTTTTAGGCTTCGTAATTCAGCTTCCAAATTCCTAACCTCGTTCCTTGGACAATACTCGTTGATTAGCATTGTTTTGAATTCTTCCCAGGGAGTATCATAAGCTACATCTCCTCCTACGGCATTCACATAGTTTTTCCACCATGTGAGTGCACTATCTTGTAAGGTGCACGATTCATACTTGGTCATGTCCTTCTCAATACAACCACTGATTTTAAACACAGACTCAATCTTTTCGATCCACCGGGTTAAACCGACCGGTCCTTCTGTTCCACTGAATGATGAGGGCTTGCAACCTTGAAAAGTTTTGTAAGTGCATCCCACACGAGGATTTGGGTTAACTGCAGCACCTCTCGCAGCCTCGACCCATAACATTCTGTCGTCCACTCGCTGATTGATGAGTTCCTCGATTTCTTGTTCCGTCATTCGGTTCAATCGCGAAATAATCTTCAATAAGAATGAAAAAAAATAATTATTCACATAGAATATTATAGATGTAGTATGTATTTACAGTACATCGTAGCTTATTAATAATATGAACCAGTTATTATTATAAAAGCCTTTTCTTCTTATTAGCGTTTTATAATTATATCTAGGGTAGTACCTACCAGTTAAAGTTCATACTTAATAGCTTAGTACAGAAATCAATTACTATCACCCAAATAATACTCAACCATGGAAAATTATTGCATTTCACGCTTCACTATTTTACATATGCTTATCTTACATCAAACATTAAGCAAACCACACTAGTAATATTATACAAAACATTATATGATCCCATGGTTTAAAACAACAGCGCATCATTTAACCCAAAGCGTTTGTGTTCAAAGAAATCACTTAAAGGTTATCCTGGTTGTCTCCCTGCGTTTTGGCTGAGGAAACGAAGAACTGGATATCGGGATATAACTAATAGGAATAGCGGGAATAGGTGTGGAAGTATCTGGTGGAGTTGGTGCCACAACATCCTCTCTAGACTCGGGATTTGGATTTTCCATTTCAGTAGCCTTTCGTTTCTTTCCTCGTTCGAACTTGTCTTTCGTAATTTCCTGTATTTCTTCCTCCTCAGGATTACTTTCCGGTTCCTCTTCAATTGATTCATCTGGAACTTGTGAGTCTTCCCCAAAGGTGTCGTTTTCATCATCGGATAGGTTAATGACTGGAACACCATCTGAAGATTCTGGTTCGGAGTCGCTGAATATGATAACAAGTTCTAAGCTAGACATCTATCACATAACAACTAGCATGTTAGTATCACATAATATTTACATATTAATTTTTTTTAACCAACAGGGATAAGCAATAGTTTTCTAAATCAAACACGGTCAAAGTCCAGACTCACTAATGCATCCTAACAAACTCGATAAGACACACAAATACAAATTTTCTGGTTCTCTAAGACCAACGCTCTGATACCACATGTCATAACCCGACCTTAACCATAAGGACGAATACAATAACATATGATTTCATCGCGAGGTATTGACCTCTATATGCGACATTTTTCAAAAACTGCATTCATTTTTACAATACAAACCATAGCTTTTATTACAAATACAAGGTTTAAACAACTTAATAATGATTATCGTTTAGCGATAATCTTAGACTTACAAACTTTACATGTGATAATAACAATACGACTTCCAACATATTTTACATTACAAATCCTCCGATATGCAGTTTTATTTTTGAAACAAATATGCATACTCAAGATCTTGCTTAAATTCAACATGTTGCAGCGAAAGCTTTTAGTTATCACCTGAGAATAAACATGCTTAAAACGTCAACATAAAGTTGGTGAGATATAGGTTTAATGCCGGCAGCGTTATAAATATAGACCACAAGATTTTATATATAAACGTTTTAATAAAAATATTCTAAGTTGTTGAGCACTT